>NW_026285237.1:0-3386 GCF_023373465.1 Oncorhynchus keta | reverse complement strand
GAGAGATGGATGGATAAGGATGGAGGGGGTAGGAATGAGGAGGAGGTTAGGGATGGAGGGGGTAGGGAGGAGAAGGGGAAGGGATGGATGGGGTTAGGGATGGAGAGATGGAGGAGGGTAGGGAGGGAGGAGGGTAGGGATGGAGGGTAGGAGGGTAGGGAAGGTTGGGATGGAGGGAGGAGGGTAGGGATGGAGGGGGTAGGGATGAGGAGGAGGAGGGTAGGGATGGAGGGGGTAGGGATGAGGAAGAGGAGAGGGGTAGGGATGGAGGGGGGTAGGGATGGAGCGGGGTAGGGATGAGGAGGAGGAGGGATGGATGGGGGTAGGGATGAGGTGGAGAAGGAGAAGGGATGGATGGGGGTAGGGATGAGGAGGAGGAGGAGAAGGGATGGATGGGGGTAGGGATGAGGAGGAAGAGGAGAAGGGATGGATGGGGGTAGGGATGAGGAGGAGGAGGAGGAGACGGGATGGATGGGGGTAGGGATGAAGAGGAGGAGGAGAAGGGATGGATGGGGTAGGGATGAGGAGGAGGAGGAGAAGGGATGGATGGGGTAGGGATGAGGAGGAGGAGGAGAAGGGATGGATGGGGGTAGGGATGAAGAGGAGGAGGAGAAGGGATGGATGGGGTAGGGATGAGGAGGAGGAGGAGGAGAAGGGATGGATGATGGGGGTATGGATGAGGAGGAGGAGGAGGAAGGGATGGATGGGGGTAGGGATGAGGAGGAGGAGGAGAAGGGATGGATGGGGTTAGGGATGAGGAGGAGGAGAAGGGATGGATGGGGGTAGGGATGAAGAGGAGGAGGAGAAGGGATGGATGGGGGTAGAGATGAGGAGGAGGAGGAGGAGAAGGGATGGATGGGGGTATGGATGAGGAGGAGGAGAAGGGATGGATGGGGGTAGGGATGAGGAGGAGGAGGAGAAGGGATGGATGTAAGTAGGGATGAGGAGGAGGAGGAGAAGGGATGGATGGGGTTAGGATGAGGAGGAGGAGAAGGGATGGATGGGGTAGGGATGAGGAGGAGGAGGAGACAGGATGGATGGGGGTAGGGATGAGGAGGAGGAGGAGAAGGGATGGATGGGGGTAGGGATGAAGAGGAGGAGGAGAAGGGATGGATGGGGGTAGGGATGAGGAGGAGGAGGAGAAGGGAGAGGGAGAGGGGAGGAGGAGAAGGGAGGAGGGAGAGGAGGAGTGAGGAGAAGGAGAGGGAAAGGATGAGAAGGAGAGGGAGAGGGGAGGAGGAGAAGGAGAGGAAGAGGAGGAGTGGAGGAGAAGGAGAGGGAGAGGAGGAGGAGAGAAGGGGGAAAGGAGAGGAAGGAGGAGAAGAGAGGAGAGGGGGAGTGAGGAGAAGAGGGAAAAGGAGAGGGAGGAGAGGAGGAAGAGGATAGGAGAAGGGATGGATGGGGTAGAGATGAGGAGGAGGAGGAGGAGGAGAAGGGATGGATGGGGGTATGGATGAGGAGGAGGAGAAGGGATGGATGGGGGTAGGGATGAGGAGGAGAAGGGATGGATGGGGTAGGGATGAGGAGGAGGAGGAGGAGGAGGAGAAGGGATGGATGGGGGTAGGGATGAGGAGGAGGAGAAGGGATGGATGGGGTAGGGATGAGGAGGAGGAGGAGACGGGATGGATGGGGGTAGGGATGAGGAGGAGGAGGAGAAGGGATGGATGGGGGTAGGGATGAAGAGGAGGAGGAGAAGGGATGGATGGGGGTAGGGATGAGGAGGAGGAGGAGAAGGGATGGATGGGGGTAGGGATGAGGAGGAGGAGGAGAAGGGATGGATGGGGGTAGGGATGAAGAGGAGGAGGAGAAGGGATGGATGGGGGTAGGGATGAGGAGGAGGAGAAGGGATGGATGGGGGTAGGGATGAGGAGGAGGAGGAGAAGGGATGGATGGGGGTAGGGATGAAGAGGAGGAGGAGAAGGGATGGATGGGGGTAGGGATGAGGAGGAGAAGGGATGGATGGGGTAGGGATGAGGAGGAGGAGAAGGGATGGATGGGGGTAGGGATGAGGAGGAGGAGGAGAAGGGATGGATGGGGGTAGGGATGAGGAGGAGGAGAAGGGATGGATGGGGGTAGGGATGAGGAGGAGAAGGGATGGATGGGGGTAGGGATGAGGAGGAGAAGGGATGGATGGGGGTAGGGATGAGGAGGAGAAGGGATGGATGGGGGTAGGGATGAGGAGGAGGAGAAAGGATGGATGGGGGTATGGATGAGGAGGAGGAGGAGAAGGGATGGATGGGGGTAGGGATGAGGAGGAGAAGGGATGGATGGGGGTAGGGATGAGGAGGAGGAGAAGGGATGGATGGGGGTAGGGATGAGGAGGAGGAGAAGGGATGGATGGGGGTATGGGATGAGGAGGAGGAGGAGAAGGGATGGATGGGGGTAGGGATGAGGAGGAGGAGGAGAAGGGATGGATGGGGGTAGGGATGAGGAGGAGAAGGGATGGATGGGGGTAGGGATGAGGAGGAGGAGGGGAAGGGAGGGATGGGGGTAGGGATGAGGAGGAGAAGGGATGGATGGGGGTAGGGATGAGGAGGAGGAGGAGAAGGGATGGATGGGGGTAGGGATGAGGAGGAGGAGAAGGGATGGATGGGGGTAGGGATGAGGAGGAGGAGGAGAAGGGATGGATGGGGGTAGGGATGAGGAGGAGAAGGGATGGATGGGGGTAGGGATGAGGAGGAGGAGAAGGGATGGATGGGGGTAGGGATGAGGAGGAGGAGAAGGGATGGATGGGGGTATGGATGAGGAGGAGGAGGAGAAGGGATGGATGGGGGTATGGATGAGGAGGAGGAGGAGAAGGGATGGATGGGGGTAGGGATGAGGAGGAGGAGGAGAAGGGATGGATGGGGGTAGGGATGAGGAGGAGGAGGAGAAGGGATGGATGGGGGTAGGGATGAGGAGGAGGAGGAGAAGGGATGGATGGGGGTAGGGATGAGGAGGAGGAGGAGAAGGGATGGATGGGGGTAGGGATGAGGAGGAGGAGAAGGGATGGATGGGGGTAGGGATGAGGAGGAGAAGGGATGGATGGGGGTAGGGATGAGGAGGAGGAGAAGGGATGGATGGGGGTATGGATGAGGAGGAGGAGGAGAAGGGATGGATGGGGGTAGGGATGAGGAGGAGGAGAAGGGATGGATGGGGGTATGGATGAGGAGGAGGAGGAGAAGGGGTGGATGGGGGTAGGGATGAGGGAGGAGAAGGGATGGATGGGGGTAGGGATGAGGAGGAGGAGAAGGGATGGATGGGGGTATGGATGAGGAGGAGGAGGAGAAGGGATGGATGGGGGTATGGATGAGGATGACAGGAGAGGGAGGGAGGAGAAGGGATGGATGGGGGTAGGGATGAGGAGGAGGAGGAGAAAGGATGGATGGGGGTATGGATGAGGAGGA
>NW_026285236.1:0-6088 GCF_023373465.1 Oncorhynchus keta | reverse complement strand
TATTTAACAAATCAAATCAAATCAAATGTATTTATATAGCCCTTCGTACATCAGCTGATATCTCAAAGTGCTGCACAGAAACATAATCTGTCTGATATCTAACCTGCTTATTTAACCTAATCTGTCTGATATCTAACCTGCTTATTTAACCTAATCTGTCTGATATCTAACCTGCTTTATTTAACCTAATCTGTCTGATATCTAACCTGCTTTATTTAACCTAATATCATTGATATCTAACCTGCTTATTTAACCTAATCTGACTGATATCTAACCTGCTCTATTTAACCTAATCTGACTGATATCTAACCTGCTTATTTAACCTAATCTGCTTGATAACTAAACCTGCTTTATTTAACCTAATCTGTCTGATATCTAACCTGCTTTATTTAACCTAATCTGTCTGATTTCCAACCTGCTTTATTTAACCTAATCTGATGGATATCTAACCTGCTTTATTTAAAAGAATCTGTCTGATATCTAACCTGCTTTATTTAACCTAATCTGACGGATATCTAACCTGCTTTATTTCACCTAATATCATTGATATCTAACCTGCTTATTTAACAAATCAAATCAAATCAAATGTATTTATATAGCCCTTCGCTTTATTACCTGGACGGTCTGGATATCTAACCTGCTTTATTTAAAAGAATCTGTCTTTGATACTCCAACTCGCTTTATTTAAACCTAATTCGCGACTGGAATTTAACCTGCTTTATTTAACCCACCCGACTGGAAATCTGACCCGCTTTATTTAACCTAATCTGTCTGGACATCCAACCTGCTTCTATTTAACCTATAATCTGTCTGATATCTAACCCGTTTTATTTAAATCCCACATTTATATCTTTGGCTGGGCTTTACTTAATCCCAATATACTGAAAAATATTGGCTTATTTAAATCCGTACCTGCCTTGATATGGCTTCCAACCTGCTTTATTTAACCTAATCTGTCTGGATATCTAACCTAAGTTTATTTAAATCCCACCTGTCTGGATATCTAAACCTGCTTTATTTAACCTAACCTGATGATACCAACCTAATTTATTTAACTAAATTCGTCTGACATCTAACCTGCTCTATTTAACCTTCCAATCTGACGATATCTAACCTGCTTATTTAACCCAATCTGCTTGATATTCCAACCTGCTTTGGCTGAATCCCAATCTGGACGGATATCTAACCTAAGCTTATTTAACATCATCTGATGGATATCTAACCTGCTTTATTTAATCCTAATATCATTGATATCTAACCTGCTTTATTTAACCTAATTCGCTTGATATCTAACCTGCTTTATTTAACCTAATCTGTTTGATATCTAAATCCGCTTTATTAAATCCAATCTGACGGATACCCTCCAACTCGCTTTATTTAACCCAATCTGACTGATATCTAACCTGCTTTGCTTAACCTAATCTGCTTGATATCTAACCTGCTCTATTTAACCTAATCTGTCTGATATCTAACCTGCTTATTTAAAAGAATCTGTCTGATATCTAACCTGTTTATTTAACCTAATCTGTCTGATATCTAACCTGCTTTATTTAACCTTAATATCTAAATCTAATATCATTGATATCTAACCTGCTTATTTAACCTAATCTGTCTAATCTGATTTAATCTCTGTCTGATATCTAACTCAGTTTTATTTAACCTAATCTGACTGATATCTAACCTGCTTATTTAACCTAATCTGCTTATAACTAAACCTGCTTTATTTAACCTAATCTGATTGATATCTAACCTGCTTTATTTAACCTAATATCATTGATATTTATCTGCTTTATTTCTGTCATTGATATCTAACTGCTTTATTTAACCTATTCTGACTGGATATCTAACCTGCTTTATTTAAAAGAATCTGTCTGATATCTAACCTAGCTATTTAACCTAATATCTGACGGATATCTTATCCTGCTTTATTTAACCTAATCTGTTTGATATCTAACCTCTTTATTGACGGATATCTAACATGCTTTATTTAACAAATCAAATCAAATCAAATGCTATTTATATAATTTATTTATCTTCTGATATCTAACCTCAATATCATTGATATCTTAACCTGGTTATTTAACCTACGACTGGATATCTAATTAACTGGGATCTTCGTTCGATATCTAAACTGCTTATTTAACCTAATCTGTTTAACTGATATCTAACCTGCTTTATTTAACCTAATCTGTCTGATATCTAACCTGTTTATTTAACCTAATCTGTCTGATATCTAACCTGCTCCGATATAGCCTGCTTTTATTTAACCTAATGAAATCTGATATCTAACCTGAAATTCTTATTCCAACTTTAACCTAATCTGTTCGATCTGTTTTATTTATCCAACCTGCTTTATTTAACCTAATCTGTCTGATATCTAACCTGCTTTATTTAACCTAATCTGTCTGATATCTAACCTGCTTTATTTAACCTAATATCATCTGATATCTAACCTGCTTTATTTAACCTAATTTAAATGAAAATATCTGTTATCTATTTAACCTAATCTGATGGATATCTAACCTGCTTTATCCTAATATCATTGATATTTATCCTGCTTTATTTAATCTGTCTGATATCTAACCTGCTTTATTTAACCTAATCTGACTGATATCTAACCTGCTCTATTTAACCTAATCTGACGGATATCTAACCTGCTCTATTTAACCTAATCTGATGGATATCTAACCTGCTTTATCCTAATATCATTGATATTTATCCTGCTTTATTTAATCTGTCTGATATCTAACCTGCTTTATTTAACCTAATCTGACTGATATCTAACCTGCTTTATTTAACCTAATCTGATGGATATCTAACCTGCTTTATCCTAATATCATTGATATTTATCCTGCTTTATTTAATCTGTCTGATATCTAACCTGCTTTATTTAACCTAATCTGACTGATATCCAACATGCTTTATTTAACCTAATCTGTCTGATATCTAACCTGCTTTATTTAAACTAATCTGTCTGATATCTAACCTGCTTTATTTAACCTAATCTGACGGATATCTAACCTGCTTTATTTAACCTAATATCATTGATATCTAACCTGAAATATATTGGGCTTATTTAACCTAATCTGTCTGATATCTAACCTGCTTTATTTAACCTAAATCTGACTGATATCTAACCTGCTTTATTTAACCTAATCTTGGGACTGATATCTAACCTGCTTATTTAACCTAATCTGTCTGATATCTAACCTGCTTTATTTAACCTAATATACTGTCTGATATCTAACCCTGCTTATTTAACCTAATCTGACTGATATCTAACCTGCTTTATTTAACCTAATCTGCTTGATATCTAACCTCTTTTTAACATAATCTGTCTGATATCTAACCTGGTTATTTAACCTAATCTGACTGATATCTAACCTAATTTATTTAACCTAATCTGTCTGATATCTAACCTGTTTATTTAACCTAATCTGACTGATATCTAACCTGCTTATTTAACCTAATCTGCTGATGATATCTAACCTGCTTATTTAACCTAATCTGTCTGATATCTAACCTGCTTTATTTAACCTAATCTGACTGAAATCTAACCTCTTTATTTAACCTAATCTGATGATATCTAACCTGCTTTAATCCAATATCATTGATATCTAATTGGCTTTATTTAACCTAATCTCATTTGATATCTAACCTGCTTTATTTAACCTAATCTGTCTGATATCTAACCTGCTTATTTAACCTAATCTGTCTGATATCTAACCTGCTTTATTTAACCTAATCTGACTGATATCTAACCTGCTTTATTTAACCTAATCTGATTGATATCTAACCTGCTTTATTTAACCTAATCTGTCTGATATCTAACCTGCTTTATTTAACCTAATCTGACTGATATCCAACATGCTTTATTTAACCTAATCTGTCTGATATCTAACCTGCTTTATTTAAAATAATCTGTCTGATATCTAACCTGCTTTATTTAACCTAATCTGACGGATATCTAACCTGCTTTATTTCACCTAATATCATTGATATCTAACCTGCTTATTTAACCTAATCTGTCTGATATCTAACCTGCTTTATTTAACCTAATCTGTCTGATATCTAACCTGCTTTATTTAACCTAATCTGTCTGATATCTAACCTGCTTTATTTAACCTAATCTGACTGATATCTAACCTGCTTTATTTAACCTGATCTGTCTGATATCTAACCTGCTTTATTTAACCTAATCTGTCTGATATCTAACCTGCTTTATTTAACCTAATATCATTGATATCTAACCTGCTTATTTAACAAATCATCTGACCAAATCTGTTTATTTATATAGCCGAATATCTAATCTGCTTTATTTAACCTAATCTGATATCTAACCTGCTTTATTTAACCTAATCTGTGATATCTAACCTGCTTATTTAACCTAATCTGCTTTGATATCTAACCTGCTTTATTTAACCTAATCTGTCTGATATCTAACCTGATTTAACCTAATCTGTCTGATATCCAACCTGCTTTATTTAACCTAATCTGTCTGATATCTAACCTGCTTTATTTAACCTAATATCTGACTGATATCTGACTGATAACCTGCTTTATTTAACCTAATCTGTCTGATATCTAACCTGTTTTATTTAACCTAATATAATTTATATCTGATTTAACCTAATATCATTTATATTAACTGCTTTATTTAACCTAATCTGTCTGATATCTAACCTGCTTATTTAACCTCATTGTATATCTAACCTGCTTATTTAACCTAATCTGTCTTGATATCTAACCTGCTTTTTATTTAATCTAACCTGCTTATTTAACCTAATCTGACTGATATCTAACCTGTTTATTTAACCTAATCTGTCTGATATCTAACCTGCTTATTTAACCTAATCTGTCTGATATCTAACCTGCTTTATTTAACCTAATCTGACTGATATCTAACCTGCTTTATTTAACCTAATCTGTCTGATATCTAACCTGCTTTATTTAACCTAATCTGACTGAAATCTAACCTGCTTTATTTAACCTAATCTGACTGATATCTAACCTGCTTTATTTAACCTAATCTGAATGATATCTAACCTGTTTTATTTAACCTAATATCATTGATATCCAACCTGCTTTATTTAACCTAATCTGTCTGATATCTAACCTGCTTTATTTAAAAGAATCTGTCTGATATCTAACCTCCTTTATTTAACCTAATCTGACGGATATCTAACCTGCTTTATTTCACCTAATATCATTGATATCTAACCTGCTTATTTAACCTAATCTGTTTGATATCTAACCTGTTTTATTTAACCTAATCTGTTTGATATCCAACCTGTTTTATTTAACCTAATCTGTCTGATATCTAACCTGCTTTATTTAAAAGAATCTGTCTGATATCTAACCTGCTTTATTTAACCTAATATCATTGATATCTAACATGCTTTATTTAACCTAATCTGTCTGATATCTAACCTGCTTTATTTAACCTAATATCATTGATATCTAACCTGCTTTATTTAACCTAATCTGACTGATATCTAACCTGCTTATTTAACCTAATATCTTGATTTAACCTATTTAATCTGTCTGATATCTAACCCTGTTTTATTTAACCCAATATCATTGATATCTAACCTGCTTATTTAACCTAATCAAATCTAATCATTTAAATCTAATCTGTGATATCCATATTTAACCTAATCTGTCTGATATCTAACCTCATTTAACCTAATATCATTTATATTTATCAATTTAATCTGCTGTATCTAACCTGATTTAACCTAATATCATCTGATATCTAAATTTAACTAATCTGCTTATTAACCTAACCTAATCTGCTTGATATCTAACCTGCTTTATTTAACCTAATATCATTGGATATCTAACCTGTTTATTTAACCTAATCTGTCTGATATCTAACCTGCTTTATTTAACCTAATTGACTGAAATCTAATCCTTTAACTTTATTTAACCTAATCTGTCTGATATCCAACCTGCTTTATTTAACCTAAACTGTCTGGATATCTAGCCTGCTTTATTTAAAAGAATCTGTCTGATATCTAAATCCTAACATTTAAATCCCACCTGACGGATATCTAACCTGCTTTATTTCACCTAATATCATTGATAT
>NW_026285235.1:0-5294 GCF_023373465.1 Oncorhynchus keta | reverse complement strand
TGCTCTGAGTAGGCTGTATATATCCACTGTATCACCTCTATACTTCATATACTTCTGAGTATGTATATATCCACTGTATCACCTATATTCCCATATATACTTGAGTAGGTTGTATATATCTACCGTATCACACATATCTACATATGCTCTGAGTAGGTTGTGAGTATTCACTGTAATACTCCTATATTCTATACTTGAGTAGGCTGTATATATCTACTGTATCACCTATATTCTCCATATGCTTCTGAGTAGGCTGTATATATCTACCGTATTACCTATATTCCCATATACTCTGAGTAGGCTGTATATATCTACTGTATCACCTCATATTCCATATACTCTGAGTAGGCTGTATATATCTACTGTAATACCTATATTCTATACTTGAGTAGGCTGTATATATCCACCGTATACCTATATCTCCATATGCTTCTGAGTAGGCTGTATATATCTACTGTAATACCTATATTCCATATACACTGAGTAGAGGTATATATCCACTGTCACCCATATCTCCATATGCTCTGAGTAGGCTGTATATATCTTACTGTATCACCCATATCTCCATATGCTTCTGAGTAGGCTGTATATATCTACCGTATCACCCCATATCTCCATATATTCTGAGTAGGCTGTATATATCCACTGTATCACCCATATCTCCATATGCTCTGGGAGAAGGTATATATCCTGACTGTATCACCCATATTCTGCATATGTTTCTGAGTAGGCTGTATATATCTTACCGTAATCACCATATCTCCATATACTTCTGAGTAGGCTGTATATATTCACTGTATACCTCATATTCTCTATACTTCTGAGTAGGCTGTATATATCTTACTGTATCACCTCTATATTCCATATAATTTCTGAGTAGGCTGTATATATCTACCGTATCACCATATCTCCATATGCTCTGAGTAGGCTGTATATATCCACCGTATCACCTATATTCTATATGCTTCTGAGTATGCTGTATATATCTACTGTATCACTATTCTCCATATGCTTCTGAGTAGGCTGTATATATCTACTGTATCCCAGGCTATAATACCATATTCCCATATACTCTGGTAGGCTGTATATATCTACTGTATACCTCATATTCCCATATGCTTCTGAGTAGGCTGTATATATCCACTGTATCACCCATATCTCCATATACTCTGAGTAGGCTGTATATATCCACTGTATCACCCATATCTCCATATGCTCTGAGTAGGCTGTATATATCCACCGGCTCTGAGTAGGCTGTATATATCCACCGTATCACCCATATCTCCATATGCTCTGAGTAGGCTGTATATATCCACCCGTATCACCACATATCCCCATATGCTCTGAGTATGTATATATTCACTGTAATACCATATCTCCATATGCTCTGAGTAGGCTGTATATATCTACTGTATCACCCCCATATCTCCATATACTCTGAGTAGGCTGTATATATCCACCGTATCACCCATATCTCCATATGCTCTGAGTAGGCTGTATATATCCACCGTATCACCCATATCTCCATATGCTCTGAGTAGGCTGTATATATCCACTGTATCACCCATATCTCCATATGCTCTGAGTAGGCTGTATATATCCGTATCACCTCATACTCCATATACTCTGAGTGGGCTGTATATCTGTATCCATATATATACTCTGAGTAGGCTGTATATATCCACCGTATCACCCATATCTCCATATGCTCTGAGTAGGCTGTATATATCCACTGTATCACCCATATCTCCATATACTCTGAGTAGGCTGTATATATCCTGTATCACCCATATCTCCATATGCTCTGAGTAGGCTGTATATATCCACCCATATCTCCATATACTTCTGAGTAGGCTGTATATATCCACTGTATCACCCATATCTCCATATACTTCTGAGTAGGCTGTATATATCCACTGTATCACCCATATCTCCATATGCTCTGGGTAGGCTGTATATATCCACTGTATCTTACATATCTCCATATGCTCTGAGTAGGCTGTATATATCCACTGTATCCCATATCTCCATATACTCTGAGTAGGCTGTATATATCTACTGTATCACCTGAGTAGGCTGTGTATATCTCCATATACTCTGAGTAGGCTGTATATATCTACTGTATCACCCATATCTCCATATACTCTGAGTAGGCTGTATATATCTACTGTATCACCCATATCTCCATATGCACTGAGTAGGCTGTATATATCCACTGTATCACCCATATCTCCATATGCTCTGAGTAGGCTGTATATATCCACCGTATCACCCATATCTCCATATGCTCTGTATAGGCTGTATATATCTCTGGCACTGTATCACTGTATATCTCCATATGCACTGAGTAGGCTGTATATATCTTACCGTATATATCCATATATGCTGAGTAGGCTGTATATATTCACTGTGACACATATCTCCATATGCTCTGAGTAGGCTGTATATATTCACTGTATCACCTATATCTCCATATACTCTGAGTAGGCTGTATATATCTACTGTATCCCATATCTCCCATATGCTTCTGAGTAGGCTGTATATATCTCACTGTATCACCATATCTCCATATGCTCTGAGTAGGCTGTATATATCTACCGTAATCACCCATATCTCCATATACTCTGAGTAGGCTGTATATATCCACCGCATCACCTATATTCTTGTATACTCTGAGTAGGCTGTATATATCAACTATCACCATATTCTGGCTCTGAGTAGGCTGTATATATCCGTAATATCACCTATCTCCATATGCTTCGAGTAGGCTGTATATATCTTACCGTATACCTATATCTCCATATGCTTCTGAGAAGGGTATATATCACTGTATCACCCCATATCTCCATATACTCTGAGTAGGCTGTATATATCCACTGTATCACCCATATCTCCATATACTCTGAGTAGGCTGTATATATCCACTGTATCACCCCCATATACTCTGAGTAGGTATATATCACTGTATCACCCATATCTCCCATATGTTCTGAGTAGGCTGTATATATCCACCGTATCACCCATATCTCCATATACTCTGAGTAGGCTGTATATATCCACTGTATCACCCATATCTCCATATGCTCTGAGTAGGCTGTATATATCACTGTATCACCCATATCTCCATATGCACTGAGTAGGCTGTATATATTCACTGTATCACCCATATTCCCATATACTCTGAGTAGGCTGTATATATCTACCGTATCACTTATATCTCCATATGCTCTGAGTAGGCTGTATATATCCACCGTATCACCCATATCTCCATATGCTCTGAGTAGGCTGTATATATCCACTGTATCACCCATATCTCCATATGTTCTGAGTAGGCTGTATATATCACTGTATCCCATATTCCTATGCTCTGAGTAGGCTGTATATATCTCACCCATATCTCCATATACTCAGTAGGCTGTATATATCCATATTCTCCATATGCTTGAGTCACCCATATCTCCATATACTCTGAGTAGGCTGTATATATCCACCGTATCACCCATATCTCCATATGCTCTGGAGTAGGCTGTATATATCCACTGTATCACCCCATATCTCCATATGCTCTGAGTAGGCTGTATATATCCACTGTATCACCCATATCTCCATATACTCTGAGTAGGCTGTATATATCCACTGTATCACCCATATCTCCATATACTCTGAGTAGGCTGTATATATCCACTGTATCACCCCATATCTCCATATGCTCTGAGTAGGCTGTATATATCCACTGTATCACCCCATATCTCCATATACTCTGAGTAGGCTGTATATATCCACTGTATCACCCCATATCTCCATATACTCTGAGTAGGCTGTATATATCCACTGTATCACCCCATATCTCCATATACTCTGAGTAGGCTGTATATATCCACCGTATCACCCATATCTCCATATACTCTGAGTAGGCTGTATATATCCACTGTATCACCCCATATCTCCATATGCTCTGAGTAGGCTGTATATATCTTACTGTAATACCTCATATCTCCATATACTCTGAGTAGGCTGTATATATCCACCGTAATACCCATATCTCCATATACTTCTGAGTAGATATATATCCACTGTATCACCACTGTATATCTCCATACTCTGAGTAGGCTGTATATATCCACCGTATCACCCATATCTCCATATACTCTGAGTAGGCTGTATATATTCACTGTATCACCCATATCTCCATATACTCTGAGTAGGCTGTATATATCCACCGTATCACCCATATCTCCATATGCTCTGAGTAGGCTGTATATATCCACCGTAATCACCTATATCTCCATATGCTTCTGATAGGCTGTATATATCCACTGTATCACCCCATATCCCATATACTTCTGAGTAGGCTGTATATATCCACTGTAATACCCATATCTCCATATACTGTATATTCTGGGTAGGTTACTTCTGAGTATATATCCACCGTATCACCTATATTCCATATACTCTGAGTAGGTTGTATATATTCACCGCATCATAATTTCCATATACTTCTGAGTAGCTGTATATATCTTACTGTAATACCATACCCCATATGTTTCTGGAGTAGGCTGTATATATCTACTGTAATACCTCATATTCTCCATATGCTCTGAGTAGGCTGTATATACTCACTGTATCACCTCATATTCATATACTTCTGAGTAGGCTGTATATATTCACCGTGAGTCACCTATATTCCATATGCCTCTGAGTAAGCGTATATATTCACTGCATACTTCCATATTCCATATGCTTCTGAGTAAGCTGTATATATCTCACTGTAATACCCATATCTCCATATGCTCTGAGTAGGCTGTATATATTCACTGTATCACCCATATCTCCATATGCTCTGAGTAGGCTGTATATATCCACCGTATCACCTATATCTCCATATACTCTGAGTAGGCTGTATATATTCACTGTATCACCTATATCTCCATATGCTTCTGAGTAGGCTGTATATATCCACTGTATCACCCTATATTCTCCATATGCTTCTGAGTAGGCTGTATATATCCACTGTATCACCTCATATCTCCATATGCTCTGAGTAGGCTGTATATATCCACCGTATCACCCATATCTCCATATGCTCTGAGTAGGCTGTATATATCCACCGTGATCAACCTATATCTCCATATGCTCTGAGTAGGCTGTATATATCTACCGTATCACCCATATCTCCATATGCTCTGAGTAGGGCTGTATATATCCACTGTATCACCCCATATCTCCATATGCTTCTGAGTAGGCTTATATATCTTTTTAATACATATCTCCATATACTGAGTGGCTGTATATAT
>NW_026285234.1:0-9338 GCF_023373465.1 Oncorhynchus keta | reverse complement strand
GTCTAGTATATACAGTCAGTCTAGTATAGTATATACAGTCAGTCTAGTATAGTAGATACAGTCAGTCTAGTATAGTAGATAGTCAGTCTGGTATAGTCAGTCAGTCTAGTATAGTAGATAGTCAGTCTAGTATAGTATATACAGTCAGTCTAGTACAGTAGATACAGTCAGTCTAGTACAGTAGATACAGTCAGTCTAGTATATACAGTCAGTCTAGTATAGTAGATACAGTCAGTCTAGTATAGTAGATACAGTCAGTCTAGTATAGTAGATACAGTCAGTCTAGTATAGTAGATAGTCAGTCTAGTATAGTATAGTAGATACAGTCAGTCTAGTATAGTAGATACAGTCAGTCTAGTATAGTAGATACAGTCAGTCTAGTATAGTAGATACAGTCAGTCTAGTATAGTAGATACAGTCAGTCTAGTATAGTAGATACAGTCAGTCTAGTATAGTAGATGCAGTCAGTCTAGTAGATACAGTCAGTCTAGTAGATACAGTCAGTCTAGTAGATACAGTCAGTCTAGTACAGTAGATACAGTCAGTCTAGTATAGTATATACAGTCAGTCTAGTACAGTATATACAGTCAGTCTGGTACAGTAGATACAGACAGTCTAGTATAGTAGATACAGACAGTCTAGTATAGTAGATACAGTCAGTCTAGTACAGTAGATACAGTCAGTCTAGTACAGTAGATACAGTCAGTCTAGTATAGTATAGTAGATACAGTCAGTCTAGTATAGTAGATAGTCAGTCTAGTATAGTAGACACAGTCAGTCTAGTACAGTAGATACAGTCAGTCTAGTATATGCAGTCAGTCTAGTATAGTATATACAGTCAGTCTAGTATAGTATATACAGTCAGTCTAGTACAGTAGATACAGTCAGTCTAGTACAGTAGATACAGTCAGTCTAGTACAGTAGATACAGTCAGTCTAGTATAGTATATACAGTCAGTCTAGTATAGTAGATACAGTCAGTCTAGTATAGTATATACAGTCAGTCTAGTATAGTAGATACAGTCAGTCTAGTATAGTATATACAGTCAGTCTAGTATAGTAGATACAGTCAGTCTAGTATAGTATATACAGTCAGTCTAGTATAGTATATACAGTCAGTCTAGTATAGTATATACAGTCAGTCTAGTATAGTAGATACAGTCAGTCTAGTATATAGATATCTAGTCAGTCATGTAGTGTATAATAGCATCATATCAGTCAGTATATAAACCTAGTACAGTAGACCAGTCAGTCCAGTAGATGTATATACAGTCGTCTAGTACAGTACTATACAGTCAGTCTGCCCTAGTAGATACAGTCAGTCTAGTATAGTTATACAGTCAGTCTAGTAAGTAGACACAGTCAGTCTTCAGTATATACAGTGAGTCAGAGTATATACATCAGTCTAGTAGCTAGTATATGGGAACCATACAGTCAGTCTAGTAATAGTAGATCAGAGTCTAGTCAGTATAGTATAACAGTCAGTCTAGTACAGTAGATACAGTCAGTCTAGTATTAATACACATCAATAGTTATTCTGTGGATAGTATATAATCAGTCTAGTTATATTCCGTTTCTAGTATAGTAGTATAGTGATATATTTCTACACAGTCTTCCTCGTGGTTATACAAATGTTTATTTAATATCTGACCACTACTTTGGTAATGTTCAGTTATATAGCAGTCAAAGCTATTAAACCTGCTGTCTATCCCAGTAGTCTTAAAGTTATTAAATATTACTAAACCCCTTCTACCTATGGGAAGGTTATAAATATGACATCCCTCGCTTAGCTACCTATCCAGTTAAACCATCCATCTCCCTATCAGTTATTAAACCACACTAAACAGTCCATCTACCTATCAGTTATAATAAATATTATTAAACCTCCATCTACCTATCAGTTATTAAATATTACTAAACCTCCATCTACCTATCAGTTAATAAATATTACTAAACCTCCATCTACCTCTTAGTTATTAAATATTACTAAACCTCCATCTACCTATCAGTTATTAAATATTACTAAACCTCCATCTACCTATCAGTTATTAAATATTATTAAACCTCCTGTCGATCCATCTACCGATCAAAGTTATTAAAAGGGACAATTTACACATTATAAAACCTCCCATCTGGCATCACTGAGCAGCACCTGCATCAGAGAGTGGTTTAGACATACCTTAACCCACCTCTCTCCACCTCAACCCACCTCTCTCCACCTCAACCCACCTCTCTCTCCACCTTAACCCACCTCTCTCTCCACCTTAACCCACCTCTCTCTCCACCTTAACCCACCTCTCTCTCCACCTTAACCCACCTCTCTCTCCACCTTAACCCACCTCTCTCCACCTCAACCCACCTTCTCTCCACCTTAACCCACCTCTCTCTCCACCTTAACCCACCTCTCTCTCCACCTTAACCCACCTCTCTCCACCTTAACCTTACCTCTCTCCACCTCAACCCACCTTAACCCTCTCACCTTAACCCACCTCTCTCCACCTTAACCCACCTCTCTCTCACCTTAACCCACCTCTCTCCACCTTAACCCACCTCTCCTCCACCTTAACCCACCTCTCTCTCCACCTTAACCCACCTCTCTCTCCACCTTAACCCACCTCTCTCCACCTTAACCCACCTCTCTCCACCTCTCCACCTTAACCCACCTCTCTCCCACCTTAACTCCACCTTAACCCACCTCTCTCCACCCCTCCACCTCTCTCTCCCACCTTAACCCACCTCTCTCCCACCTTAACCCACCTCTCTCTCTCCATCCCCTCTCCACCTTAACCCATCTCTCCACCTTAACCCACCTCTCTCTCTACCTTAACCCACCTCTCTCTTCACCTCTCTCTCCACCTTAACCCATATCTCTCCACCTCTCTCCACCCCTCTCCACCTCTCTCCACCTTAACCTCATACCCCATCTCTCCACCCACCCCATCTCTCACCTCTCTCCACCTTAACCCCATATCTCTCCACCTCTCTCCACCCCTCTCCATATCCACCTTAACTCCATATCTCTCCCACCCCTCCCCACCTCTCCCATCTCTCTCCACCTTAACCCCATATCTCTCCACCTTAACCCACATCTCTCCACCTCTCTCTCCACCTCACCCACCTTAACCCACCTCTCCACCTCTCTCCACTCAACCCACCTCTCTCACCCCACCTCAACCCCCACCTCTCTCCACTCAACCCACCTCTCTCCACCTCAACCCACCTCTCTCCACCTCAACCCACCTCTCACCTCAACCCCACCTCTCCACCTCACCCCACCTCAACCCACCTCTCCCCACCTCTCCCCACCTCTCCCCTCTCCCCACCTCAACCCACTCTCTCTCCATCTCTCCCTCTCACCTCTCTCCACCTTAACTCAACTCTCGTCACCTCAACCCATCTCTCCCCACCTCAACCCACCTCTCTCCACTTCTCTCCACCTCTCCCCACCTCAACCCAACTCTCGTCACCTCACCCCATCTCTCTCCACTTCTCTCCACCTCAACCCACCTCTCTCCATCTGAACCCACCTCTCTCCACCTCACCCCCACCTCTCTCCACTTCTCTCCACCTCAACCCACCTCACCCCCATCTCTCTACCACCTTAACCCATCTCAACCCACCTCACCCCACTTCTCTCCCACCTCAACCCACCTCTCCCCACCTCTCTCCCCTCTCTCCCCACTCACTCCACCTTTCCACCTTAACCCACCTTCTCTCCCCACCTCACCCCACCTCAACCCCCACCTCTCTCCCCCCTCACCCACCTCTCTCACCTCAACCCATCTCTCCCCACCTCAACCCACCTCTCTCCACCTCAACCCACCTTAACTCTCCATCAACCCACCTCTCTCCACCTCACCCACCTCTCCACCTCAACCCACTCTCTCCAAATCTCTCCACCTCAACCCACCCCTCTCCTCCACCTCAACCTCACCCTCTCCACCTCAACCCACCCTCTCCACCTCAACACCTCAACCCACCCTCTCCACCTCAACCCACCTCTCTCCACCCCACCTCTCTCTCAACCCATCTCACCCCTCTCCACCTCTCTCCACCCTCCCCCACCTCTCCCTCCACCTCAAATCACCTCTCCACCTCTCTCCCCCACCTCAACCCACCCCTCCCCACCTCAACGTGTGGAGGAAGGTTTTTCCCCCTGTTAACACTTTTCTAAAGCGTTGTCACAGAGCAGCCCCCGTGCGTCAGAGGCCAGTTGTGCAACATAACACGCGTTCCCACAGAGAGAGAACTAAACCAAACTGGAGACTTAAGTGGTTGTTTCTCCACCATCTTGACTTGGTGAATATTTCATCAAGTTTAAATAATGCAGATCATCGCCGCCTCATTCTCCTCCATCATCTCTCTCGCCATCTCTCTCTCTCCCCATCTGTTTTCTCAATCCTCCCCCTCTCTTTGCCAGTCTCTCTCTCTCTCTACGTAGAACTTACAGACTGGTTAAAGTCACCGAGTTCAGGGTACTAAAGATGACAAAAGTTGAGTGAGTTCCGTTTACTGCCCTGTGTCATTATGTCCTGGTTCTGGTTCTGGTCTAACACCTGTATGGCTGCAGTGTGTCTTGGTTCTGGTTCTGGTCTAACACCTGTATGTAACGGCTGCAGTGTGTCTTGGTTCTGGTTCTGGTCTAACACCTGTATGGGTGCAGTGTGTCCTGTCTTGGTTCTGGTTCTGGTTCTGGTCTAACACCTGTATGGGTGCAGTGTGTCCTGTCTTGGTTCTGGTTCTGGTCTAACACCTGTATGGCTGCAGTGTGTCCTGTCTTGGTTCTGGTTCTGGTCTAACACCTGTATGGCTGCAGTGTGTCCTGTCTTGGTTCTGGTTCTGGTCTAACACCTGTATGGGTGCAGTGTGTCCTGTCTTGGTTCTGGTTCTGGTCTAACACCTGTATGTAACGTGCAGTGTGTCCTGTCTTGGTTCTGGTTCTGGTCTAACACCTGTATGGCTGCAGTGTGTCCTGTCTTGGTTCTGGTTCTGGTCTAACACCTGTATGGCTGCAGTGTGTCCTGTCCTGGTTCTGGTTCTGGTCTAACACCTGTATGGCTGCAGTGTGTCCTGTCTTGGTTCTGGTCTAACACCTGTATGTAACGGCTGCAGTGTGTCTTGGTTCTGGTTCTGGTCTAACACCTGTATGGGTGCAGTGTGTCCTGTCTTGGTTCTGGTTCTGGTTCTGGTCTAACACCTGTATGGCTGCAGTGTGTCCTGTCTTGGTTCTGGTTCTGGTCTAACACCTGTATGGGTGCAGTGTGTCCTGTCTTGGTTCTGGTTCTGGTCTAACACCTGTATGGGTGCAGTGTGTCCTGTCTTGGTTCTGGTTCTGGTCTAACACCTGTATGGGTCCAGTGTGTCCTGTCTTGGTTCTGGTTCTGGTTCTGGTCTAACACCTGTATGGCTGCAGTGTGTCCTGTCTTGGTTCTGGTTCTGGTCTAACACCTGTATGGGTGCAGTGTGTCCTGTCTTGGTTCTGGTTCTGGTCTAACACCTGTATGGCTGCAGTGTGTCCTGTCTTGGTTCTGGTTCTGGTCTAACACCTGTATGGCTGCAGTGTGTCCTGTCTTGGTTCTGGTTCTGGTCTAACACCTGTATGGGTGCAGTGTGTCCTGTCTTGGTTCTGGTTCTGGTCTAACACCTGTATGGGTGCAGTGTGTCCTGTCTTGGTTCTGGTTCTGGTCTAACACCTGTATGGGTGCAGTGTGTCCTGTCTTGGTTCTGGTTCTGGTCTAACACCTGTATGGGTGCAGTGTGTCCTGTCTTGGTTCTGGTTCTGGTCTAACACCTGTATGGGTGCAGTGTGTCCTGTCTTGGTTCTGGTTCTGGTCTAACACCTGTATGGGTGCAGTGTGTCCTGTCTTGGTTCTGGTTCTGGTCTAACACCTGTATGGCTGCAGTGTGTCCTGTCTTGGTTCTGGTTCTGGTCTAACACCTGTATGGGTGCAGTGTGTCCTGTCTTGGTTCTGGTTCTGGTTCTGGTCTAACACCTGTATGGCTGCAGTGTGTCCTGTCTTGGTTCTGGTTCTGGTCTAACACCTGTATGGCTGCAGTGTGTCCTGTCTTGGTTCTGGTTCTGGTCTAACACCTGTATGGCTGCAGTGTGTCCTGTCTTGGTTCTGGTTCTGGTCTAACACCTGTATGGCTGCAGTGTGTCCTGTCCTGGTTCTGGTTCTGGTCTAACACCTGTATGTAACGGCTGCAGTGTGTCCTGTCTTGGTTCTGGTTCTGGTCTAACACCTGTATGGGTGCAGTGTGTCCTGTCTTGGTTCTGGTTCTGGTCTAACACCTGTATGGGTGCAGTGTGTCCTGTCTTGGTTCTGGTTCTGGTCTAACACCTGTATGGGTGCAGTGTGTCCTGTCTTGGTTCTGGTTCTGGTCTAACACCTGTATGGGTGCAGTGTGTCCTGTCTTGGTTCTGGTTCTGGTCTAACACCTGTATGGGTGCAGTGTGTCCTGTCTTGGTTCTGGTTCTGGTCTAACACCTGTATGGGTGCAGTGTGTCCTGTCTTGGTTCTGGTTCTGGTCTAACACCTGTATGGGTGCAGTGTGTCCTGTCTTGGTTCTGGTTCTGGTCTAACACCTGTATGGGTGCAGTGTGTCCTGTCTTGGTTCTGGTTCTGGTCTAACACCTGTATGGCTGCAGTGTGTCCTGTCTTGGTTCTGGTTCTGGTCTAACACCTGTATGGGTGCAGTGTGTCCTGTCTTGGTTCTGGTTCTGGTTCTGGTCTAACACCTGTATGGCTGCAGTGTGTCCTGTCTTGGTTCTGGTTCTGGTCTAACACCTGTATGGCTGCAGTGTGTCCTGTCTTGGTTCTGGTTCTGGTCTAACACCTGTATGGGTGCAGTGTGTCCTGTCTTGGTTCTGGTTCTGGTTCTGGTCTAACACCTGTATGGCTGCAGTGTGTCCTGTCTTGGTTCTGGTTCTGGTCTAACACCTGTATGGCTGCAGTGTGTCCTGTCTTGGTTCTGGTTCTGGTCTAACACCTGTATGGCTGCAGTGTGTCCTGTCTTGGTTCTGGTTCTGGTCTAACACCTGTATGGGTGCAGTGTGTCCTGTCTTGGTTCTGGTTCTGGTCTAACACCTGTATGGGTGCAGTGTGTCCTGTCTTGGTTCTGGTTCTGGTCTAACACCTGTATGGCTGCAGTGTGTCCTGTCTTGGTTCTGGTTCTGGTCTAACACCTGTATGGGTGCAGTGTGTCCTGTCTTGGTTCTGGTTCTGGTTCTGGTCTAACACCTGTATGGGTGCAGTGTGTCCTGTCTTGGTTCTGGTTCTGGTCTAACACCTGTATGGCTGCAGTGTGTCCTGTCTTGGTTCTGGTTCTGGTCTAACACCTGTATGGCTGCAGTGTGTCCTGTCTTGGTTCTGGGTTCTGGTCTAACACCTGTATGGGTGCAGTGTGTCCTGTCTTGGTTCTGGTTCTGGTCTAACACCTGTATGGGTGCAGTGTGTCCTGTCTTGGTTCTGGTTCTGGTCTAACACCTGTATGGGTGCAGTGTGTCCTGTCTTGGTTCTGGTTCTGGTCTAACACCTGTATGGCTGCAGTGTGTCCTGTCTTGGTTCTGGTTCTGGTCTAACACCTGTATGGCTGCAGTGTGTCCTGTCTTGGTTCTGGTTCTGGTCTAACACCTGTATGGCTGCAGTGTGTCCTGTCTTGGTTCTGGTTCTGGTCTAACACCTGTATGGGTGCAGTGTGTCCTGTCTTGGTTCTGGTTCTGGTCTAACACCTGTATGGCTGCAGTGTGTCCTGTCTTGGTTCTGGTTCTGGTCTAACACCTGTATGGCTGCAGTGTGTCCTGTCTTGGTTCTGGTTCTGGTCTAACACCTGTATGGCTGCAGTGTGTCCTGTCTTGGTTCTGGTTCTGGTCTAACACCTGTATGGCTGCAGTGTGTCCTGTCTTGGTTCTGGTTCTGGTCTAACACCTGTATGGCTGCAGTGTGTCCTGTCTTGGTTCTGGTTCTGGTCTAACACCTGTATGGGTGCAGTGTGTCCTGTCTTGGTTCTGGTTCTGGTCTAACACCTGTATGGCTGCAGTGTGTCCTGTCTTGGTTCTGGTTCTGGTCTAACACCTGTATGGGTGCAGTGTGTCCTGTCTTGGTTCTGGTTCTGGTCTAACACCTGTATGGCTGCAGTGTGTCCTGTCTTGGTTCTGGTTCTGGTCTAACACCCAAGGGTGCAGTGTGTCCTGTCTTGGTTCTGGTTCTGGTCTAACACCTGTATGGGTGCAGTGTGTCCTGTCTTGGTTCTGGTTCTGGTCTAACACCTGTATGGGTGCAGTGTGTCCTGTCTTGATTCTGGTTCTGGTCTAACACCTGTATGGGTGCAGTGTGTCCTGTCTTGGTTCTGGTTCTGGTCTAACACCTGTATGGGTGCAGTGTGTCCTGTCTTGGTTCTGGTTCTGGTCTAACACCTGTATGGGTGCAGTGTGTCCTGTCTTGGTTCTGGTTCTGGTCTAACACCTGTATGGGTGCAGTGTGTCCTGTCTTGGTTCTGGTTCTGGTCTAACACCTGTATGGGTGCAGTGTGTCCTGTCTTGGTTCTGGTTCTGGTCTAACACCTGTATGGCTGCAGTGTGTCCCGTCTTGGTTCTGGTTCTGGTCTAACACCTGTATGGCTGCAGAGTGTCCTGTCTTGGTTCTGGTTCTGGTTCTGGTCTAACACCTGTATGGGTGCAGTGTGTCCTGTCTTGGTTCTGGTTCTGGTTCTGGTCTAACACCTGTATGGGTGTTAATTGAAATGCATTCCGGGTGAGACTACGATAATATATGCCATTTAGCAGACGCTTTTATCCAAAGCGACTTACAGTCATGTGTGCATACATTCTACGTATGGGTGGTCCCGGGAATCGAACCCACTACCCTGGCGTTACAAGCGCCATGCTCTACCAACTGAGCTACAGAAGGACGATGAAGCTGGTTGAGAGAACGACATGAGTGTGCAAAGCTGTCGTCGAGGCAAAGGGTAACTACTTTGAAGAATCTCAAATATAACATATCTTTATTTGTTTAACATTTTTTTGGTTACTACACGATTCCATATGTGTTATTTCATTGTTCTGATGTCTTCATTATTATTCTACAATGTAGAACATACTGAAAATAAAGAGAAACCCTTGAATGAGTAGGTGTGTGTGTGTGTGTGTGTATATATATGTGTGTGTATGTATGTATGTATGTATGTATGTATGTATGTATGTATGTATGTATGTATGTATGTATGTGTATGTATGTATGTATGTATGTATGTATGTATGTATGTATGTATGTATGTATGTATGTATGTATGTATGTATGTATGTATGTGTGTATGTGTGTGTGTCTCTGCTGTGTGTGT
>NW_026285233.1:0-5078 GCF_023373465.1 Oncorhynchus keta | reverse complement strand
CGGTAGGGCCTGGGTCTGTGGTGGTGGTGGGGCCTGGGTCTGAGTCTGTGGTGGCTGGTGGGGCCTGGGGCTGTGGTGGGTGGTGGAGGCCTGGGTCTGTGGTGGGTGGTGGGGCCTGGGTCTGTGGTGGGTGGTGGGGCCTGGGTCTGTGGCTGGCGGTAGGGCCTGGGTCTGTGGTGCGTGGTAGGGCCTGGGTCTGTGGTGGGTGGTGGGGCCTGGGTCTGTTCCTGGCGGTAGGGCCTGGGTCTGTGGTGGGTGGTGGGGCCTGGGTCTGAGTCTGTGGTGGCTGGTGGGGCCTGGGGCTGTGGTGGGTGGTGGAGGCCTGGGTCTGTGTTGGGTGGTGGGGCCTGGGTCTGTGCCGGGTGGTGGGGCCTGGGTCTGAGGCTGGCGGTAGGGCCTGGGTCTGTGGTGCGTGGTAGGGCCTGGGTCTGTGGTGGGTGGTGGGGCCTGGGTCTGTTCCTGGTGGTAGGGCCTGGGTCTGTGGTGGGTGGTGGGGCCTGGGTCTGAGTCTGTGGTGGCTGGTGGGGCCTGGGGCTCTGGTGGGTGGTGGAGGCCTGGGTCTGTGTTGGGTGGTGGGGCCTGGGTCTGTGCCGGGTGGTGGGGCCTGGGTCTGAGGCTGGCGGTAGGGCCTGGGTCTGTGGTGGGGCCTGGGTCTGTGCCGGGTGGTGGGGCCTGGGTCTGTGGTGGGTGGTGGGGCCTGGGTCTGTGGTGGGTGGTGGAGGCCTGGGTGGTGGAGGCCTGGGTCTGTGTTGGGTGGTGGGGCCTGGGTCTGTGCCGGGTGGTGGGGCCTGGGTCTGAGGCTGGCGGTAGGGCCTGGGTCTGTGGTGGGGCCTGGGTCTGTGCCGGGTGGTGGGGCCTGGGTCTGTGGTGGGTGGTGTGGCCTGGGTCTGTGGTGGGTGGTGCGGCCTGGGTCTGTGGCTGGCGGTAGGGCTTGGGCCTGTGGTGGGGCCTGGGTCTGTGCCGGGTGGTGGGGCCGGTAGGGCCTGGGTCTGTGGTGGGTGGTGGGGCCTGGGTCTGAGTCTGTGGTGGCTGGTGGGGCCTGGGGCTGTGGTGGGTGGTGGAGGCCTGGGTCTGTGTTGGGTGGTGGGGCCTGGGTCTGTGGCTGGCGGTAGGGCCTGGGTCTGTGGTGGGTGGTGGGGCCTGGGTCTGGGTCTGTGGTGGGTGGTGGGGCCTGGGTCTGTGGCTGGCGGTAGGGCCTGGGTCTGTGGTGGGTGGTAGGGCCTGGGTCTGTGGTTGGTGGTGGGGCCTGGGTCTGTGGTGGGTGGTGGGGCATGGGTCTGTGCCGGGCGGTGGGGCCTGGGTCTGTGGCGGGTGGTGGGGCCTGGGTCTGTGGTGGGCGGTGGGGCCTGGGTCTGAGTCTGTGGTGGCTGGTGGGGCCTGGGGCTGTGGTGGGTGGTGGGGCCTGGGTCTGTGGTGGGTGGTGGGGCCTGGGTCTGTGGCTGGCGGTAGGGCCTGGGTCTGTGGTGGGTGGTGGGGCCTGGGTCTGTGGTGGGTGGTGGGGCCTGGGTCTGTGGTGGGTGGTGGGGCATGGGTCTGTGCCGGGTGGTGGGGCCTGGGTCTGTGGCGGGTGGTGGGGCCTGGGTCTGTGGTGGGCGGTGGGGCCTGGGTCTGAGTCTGTGGTGGCTGGTGGGGCCTGGGGCTGTGGTGGGTGGTGGAGGCCTGGGTCTGTGTTGGGTGGTGGGGCCTGGGTCTGTGGCTGGCGGTAGGGCCTGGGTCTGTGGTGGGTGGTGGGGCCTGGGTCTGGGTCTGTGGTGGGTGGTGGGGCCTGGGTCTGTGGCTGGCGGTAGGGCCTGGGTCTGTGGTGGGTGGTAGGGCCTGGGTCTGTGGTTGGTGGTGGGGCCTGGGTCTGTGGTGGGTGGTGGGGCATGGGTCTGTGCCGGGTGGTGGGGCCTGGGTCTGTGGCGGGTGGTGGGGCCTGGGTCTGTGGTGGGTGGTGGGGCCTGGGTCTGGGTCTGTGGTGGGTGGTGGGGTCTGGGTCTGGGTCTGTGGTGGGTGGTGGTGGCCTGGGTCTGTGGTGGGTGGTGGGGTCTGGGTCTGTGGTGGGTGGTGGGGTCTGGGTCTGGGTCTGTGGTGGGTGGTGGGGTCTGGGTCTGTGGTGGGTGGTGGGGTCTGGGTCTGTGGTGGGTGGTGGGGTCTGGGTCTGTGGTGGGTGGTGGGGCCTGGGTCTGTGGTGGGTGGTGGGGCCTGGGTCTGGGTCTGTGGTGGGTGGTGGGGTCCAGGTCTGTGGTGGGTGGTGGGGCCTTGGTCTGGGTCTTTGGTGGGTGGTGGGGCCTGGGTCTGTGGTGGGTGGTGGGGCCTGGGTCTGTGGTGGGTGGTAGGGCCTGGGTCCGTGGTGTGTGGTGGGGCCTGGGTCTGTGGTGGGTGATGTGTGGTGGGGCCTGGATCTCGGTCTGTGGTGGGTGGTGGGGCCTGGGTCTGTGGTGGGTGGTAGGGCCTGGGTCTGTGGTGGGTGGTAGGGCCTGGGTCTGTGGTGGGTGGTGGGGTCTGGGTCTGTGGTGGGTGGTGGGGCCTGGGTCTGGGTCTGTGGTGGGGCCTGGGTCTGTGGTAGGGCCTGGGTCTGTGGTGGGTGGTAGGGCCTGGGTCTGTGGTTGGTGGTGGGGCCTGGGTCTGTGGTGGGTGGTGGGGCATGGGTCTGTGCCGGGTGGTGGGGCCTGGGTCTGTGGCGGGTGGTGGGGCCTGGGTCTGTGGTGGGCGGTGGGGCCTGGGGCTGGGTCTGTGGTGGGTGGTGGGGTCTGGGTCTGGGTCTGTGGTGGGTGGTGGTGGCCTGGGTCTGTGGTGGGTGGTGGGGTCTGGGTCTGTGGTGGGTGGTGGGGTCTGGGTCTGGGTCTGTGGTGGGTGGTGGGTCTGGGTCTGTGGTGGGTGGTGGGGTCTGGGTCTGTGGTGGGTGGTGGGGTCTGGGTCTGTGGTGGGTGGTGGGGCCTGGGTCTGTGGTGGGTGGTGGGGCCTGGGTCTGGGTCTGTGGTGGGTGGTGGGGTCCAGGTCTGTGGTGGGTGGTGGGGCCTTGGTCTGGGTCTTTGGTGGGTGGTGGGGCCTGGGTCTGTGGTGGGTGGTGGGGCCTGGGTCTGTGGTGGGTGGTGGGGCCCAATTGTGGTGTGGGCCTGGGTCCGTGGTGTGTGGGGCCTGGGTCTGTGGTGGGTGATGTGTGTGGTGGGGCCTGGATCTCGGTCTGTGGTGGGTGGTGGGGCCTGGGTCCGTGGTGGGTGGAAATCTGGGTCTGTGGTGGGGTAGGGCCTGGGTCTGTGGTGGGTGGTGGGGTCTGGGTCTGTGGTGGGTGGTGGGGCCTGGGTCTGGGTCTGTGGTGGGGCCTGGGTCTGTGGTAGGGCCTGGGTCTGTGGTGGGTGGTAGGTCTGGGTCTGGGCTGAGCCGGGATGGTCGCCATCAAGGAACCTTTAGTAGTCCTACTGACTGTGCACAAATGGCACCCTATTCAACTATTTAGTGAGCAATATGACCAGGGCACTATATAGTGAATAGAGTGCCTATGACCAGGGCACTATATAGTGAATAGAGTGCCTATGACCAGGGCACTATATAGTGAATAGAGTGCCTATGACCAGGGCACTATATAGTGAATAGAGTGCCTATGACCAGGGCGCTATATAGCGAATAGAGTGCCTATGACCAGGGCGCTATATAGCGAATAGAGTGCCTATGACCAGGGCGCTATATAGTGAATAGAGTGCCTATGACCAGGGCGCTATATAGCGAATAGAGTGCCTATGACCAGGGCACTATATAGTGAATAGAGTGCCTATGACCAGGGCGCTATATAGTGAATAGAGTGCCTATGACCAGGGCACTATATAGCGAATAGAGTGCCTATGACCAGGGCGCTATATAGTGAATAGAGTGCCTATGACCAGGGCACTATATAGCGAATAGAGTGCCTATGACCAGGGCGCTATATAGTGAATAGAGTGCCTATGACCAGGGCACTATATAGTGAATAGAGTGCCTATGACCAGGGCACTATATAGTGAATAGAGTGCCTATGACCAGGGCGCTATATAGTGAATAGAGTGCCTATGACCAGGGCACTATATAGTGAATAGAGTGCCTATGACCAGGGCACTATATAGTGAATAGAGTGCCTATGACCAGGGCACTATATAGTGAATAGAGTGCCTATGACCAGGGCACTATATAGTGAATAGAGTGCCTATGACCAGGGCGCTATATAGCGAATAGAGTGCCTATGACCAGGGCGCTATATAGCGAATAGAGTGCCTATGACCAGGGCGCTATATAGTGAATAGAGTGCCTATGACCAGGGCGCTATATAGCGAATAGAGTGCCTATGACCAGGGCACTATATAGTGAATAGAGTGCCTATGACCAGGGCGCTATATAGTGAATAGAGTGCCTATGACCAGGGCACTATATAGCGAATAGAGTGCCTATGACCAGGGCGCTATATAGTGAATAGAGTGCCTATGACCAGGGCACTATATAGCGAATAGAGTGCCTATGACCAGGCGCTATATAGTGAATAGAGTGCCTATGACCAGGGCACTATATAGTGAATAGAGTGCCTATGACCAGGCGCTATATAGTGAATAGAGTGCCTATGACCAGGGCACTATATAGTGAATAGAGTGCCTATGACCAGGGCACTATATAGTGAATAGTGTGCCTGATGACCAGGGCACTATATAGTGAATAGAGTGCCTATGACCAGGCACTATAGTGAATAGAGTGCCTATGACCAGGGCACTATATAGCACAGAGGCCATTTTGGGAAGGAGGCAAACAAGCTGCTGCTGGCCCTGTATCTGTCAGTGACTTGCGTTTTCAGTTGCTTCTTTGTTCTGCCTGCTACAGGTTTTTCTAAACCTCCGTGTTGCCGGCATTTTGTCCTTGTAATTAACTGAAAGGTCACACGTGTTCTTTAATAAACGCCATCAAGAATAACTGAGCAGCTACGATTCAATAACGTGCAGAAAGCAAACAGCAATTTCATACATAACTCCTACAAATCATGATAGACTGTTTGCAGAGAAAACATAGAAAGACAGAGTGGGAAAACAGTCTGTAACAAAGAGGTGATATTTCCCGAGCTGTGACTAAAAGCAGATAAA
>NW_026285232.1:0-22500 GCF_023373465.1 Oncorhynchus keta | reverse complement strand
TGTGTTATGTTGTGGTTTACTACCTACAGGTGTGTTATAACTACAATATGTTGTGGTTTACTACCTACAGGTGTGTTATAACTACAATATGGTGTGGTTTACTACCTACAGGTGTGTTATAACTACAATATGTTGTGGTTTACTACCTACAGGTGTGATATGTTGTGGTTTACTACCTACAGGTGTGTTATAACTACAATATGTTGTGGTTTACTACCTACAGGTGTGTTATAACTACAATATGTGGTGATATACTACCTACAGGTGTGTTATAACTACAATATGTTGTGGTTTACTACCTACAGGTGTGTTATAGCTACAATATGTTGTGGTTTACTACCTACAGGTGTGTTATAACTACAATATGTGGTGATATACTACCTACAGGTGTGTTATGTTGTGGTTTACTACCTACAGGTGTGTTATAACTACAATATGTTGTGGTTTACTACCTACAGGTGTGTTATAACTACAATATGGTGTGGTTTACTACCTACAGGTGTGTTATAACTACAATATGTTGTATATGTTGTGGTTTACTACCTACAGGTGTGTTATAACTACAATATGTTGTGGTTTACTACCTACAGGTGTGTTATAACTACAATATGTTGTGGTTTACTACCTACAGGTGTGTTATAACTACAATATGTTGTGGTTTACTACCTACAGGTGTGTTATAACTACAATATGTTGTGGTTTACTACCTACAGGTGTGTTATAGCTACAATATGTTGTGGTTTACTACCTACAGGTGTGTTATAACTACAATATGTGGTGATATACTACCTACAGGTGTGTTATGTTGTGGTTTACTACCTACAGGTGTGTTATAACTACAATATGTTGTGGTTTACTACCTACCGGTGTGTTATAACTACAATATGGTGTGGTTTACTACCTACAGGTGTGTTATAACTACAATATGTTGTGGTTTACTACCTACAGGTGTGATATGTTGTGGTTTACTACCTACAGGTGTGTTATAACTACAATATGTTGTGGTTTACTACCTACAGGTGTGTTATAACTACAATATGTTGTGGTTTACTACCTACAGGTGTGTTATAACTACAATATGTTGTGGTTTACTACCTACAGGTGTGATATGTTGTGGTTTACTACCTACAGGTGTGTTATAACTAAATATGTTGTGGTTTACTACCTACAGGTGTGTTATAACTACAATATGTTATGGTTTACTACCTACAGGTGTGTTATAACTACAATATGTTGTGGTTTACTACCTACAGGTGTGATATAACTACAATATGTTGTGGTTTACTACCTACAGGTGTGTAATAACAACAAGAACTGCCACTGTGAGGCCCACTGGGCTCCTCCCTTCTGTGACAACGCAGGCTTCGGGGAAGTGTGGACAGTGGACCAATGAGGCTAGCAGGTACCCATTGTTACCAACACAAATGTCTGCTATAATGTCATGCAAAGTAGGCTTGGGGTCATTTCCTTTTCCATTTAGTCATTTCAGAAAGTTAATTGAAATTCCATTGTTCCTCATTGAGACTAGCAATGTAGCTATAGATGGCCATTGTAGCTAATGCCATTGTTCCTCATTGAGACTAGCCATGTAGCTATAGATGACCATTGTAGCTATAGCCAGTGTTCCTCATTGAGACTAGCCATGCTGCTATAGATGACCATTGTAGCTAATGCCATTGTTCCTCATTGAGACTAGCCATGTAGCTATAGATGACCATTGTAGCTAATGCCATTGTTCCTCATTGAGACTAGCCATGCTGCTATAGATGACCATTGTAGCTAATTCCAGTGTTCCTCATTGAGACTAGCCATGCTGCTATAGATGGCCATTGTTTCTACCACAGGATCTGGCTCCCAGGCTCAAAAGGTATTGCTGTTTTCATGTACTTCATGTCTGTCTCTGATGTCATTTCCCAGACTACGGTGGCGTGGCGGTGGGGGTCCTGTTGACGCTAATAACCTTCCTGGGAGCCGGCCTCATCGTCTCCATCAAGAGAAAGACCCTCCTGAAACTACTCTTCACCAACAAGAAGAACCCTATGGACAAGCTGAGGTAATATAGAACACTATGGACAAGCTGAGGTGATATAGAACACTATGGACAAGCTGAGGTAATATAGAACACTATGGACAAGCTGAGGTAATATAGAACACTATGGACAAGCTGAGGTAATATAGAACACTATGGACAAGCTGAGGTAATATAGAACACTATGGACAAGCTGAGGTAATATAGAACACTATGGACAAGCTGAGGTAATATAGAACACTATGGACAAGATGAGGTAATATAGAATATAGAACCCTATGGACAAGCTGAGGTAATATAGAACACTATGGACAAGCTGAGGTAATATAGAACACTATGGACAAGCTGAGGTAATATAGAACTGAGGTAATATAGAACACTATGGACAAGCTGAGGTAATATAGAACACTATGGACAAGCTGAGGTAATATAGACAAGGACTGAGGTAATATAGGACAAGCAATATAGAACACTATGGACAAGCTGAGGTAATATAGAACACTATGGACAAGCTGAGAACACTATGGACAAGCTGAGGTAATATAGAACACTATGGACAAGCTGAGGTAATATAGAACACTATGGACAAGCTGAGGTAATATAGAACACTATGGACAAGCTGAGGTAATATAGAACACTATGGACAAGCTGAGGTAATATAGAACACTATGGACAAGCTGAGGTAATATAGAACACTATGGACAAGCTGAGGTAATATAGAACACTATGGACAAGCTGAGGTAATATAGAACACTATGGACAAGCTGAGGTAATATAGAACACTATGGACAAGCTGAGGTAATATAGAACACTATGGACAAGCTGAGGTAATATAGAACACTATGGACAAGCTGAGGTAATATAGAACACTATGGACAAGCTGAGGTAATAGAACACTATGGACAAGCTGAGGTAATATAGAACACTATGGACAAGCTGAGGTAATATAGAACACTATGGACAAGCTGAGGTAATATAGAACACTATGGACAAGCTGAGGTAATATAGAACACTATGGACAAGCTGAGGTAATATAGAACACTATGGACAAGCTGAGGTAATATAGAACACTATGGACAAGCTGAGGTAATATAGAACACTATGGACAAGCTGAGGTAATATAGAACACTATGGACAAGCTGAGGTGATATAGAACACTATGGACAAGCTGAGGTAATATAGAACACTATGGACAAGCTGAGGTAATATAGAACACTATGGACAAGCTGAGGTAATATAGAACACTATGGACAAGCTGAGGTAATATAGAACACTATGGACAAGCTGAGGTAATATAGAACACTATGGACAAGCTGAGGTAATATAGAACACTATGGACAAGCTGAGGTGAATATAGAACACTATGGACAAGCTGAGGTAATATAGAACACTATGGACAAGCTGAGAACACTATGGACAAGCTGAATATAGAACACTATGGACAAGCTGAGGTAATATAGAACAAGCTATGGACAAGCTGAGGTAATATAGAACACTAACTGGACAAGCTGAGGTGGACAAGCTGAGGTAATATAGAACACTATGGACAAGCTGAGGTAATATAGAACACTATGGACAAGCTGAGGTAATATAGAACACTATGGACAAGCTGAGGTAATATAGATATGGACAAGCTGAAATATAGAACACTATGGACAAGCTGAGGTAATATAGAATATACAAGAACACTATGGACAAGATGAGGTAATATAGAACACTATGGACAAGCTGATGAACACTATGGAGGTAATATAGAACACTATGGACAAGCTGAGGTAATATAGAACACTATGGACAAGCTGAGGTAATATAGAATATAGAACACTATGGACAAGAGGTAATATAGAACTGAGGAGGTAATATAGAACACTATGGACAAGCTGAGGTAATATAGAACACTATGGACAAGCTGAGGTAATATAGAACACTATGGACAAGCTGAGGTAATATAGAACACTATGGACAAGCTGAGGTAATATAGAACACTATGGACAAGCTGAGGTAATATAGAACACTATGGACAAGCTGAGGTAATATAGAACACTATGGACAAGCTGAGGTAATATAGAACACTATGGACAAGCTGAGGTAATATAGAACACTATGGACAAGCTGAGGTAATATAGAACACTATGGACAAGCTGAGGTAATATAGAACACTATGGACAAGCTGAGGTAATATAGAACACTATGGACAAGCTGAGGTAATATAGAACACTATGGACAAGCTGAGGTAATATAGAACACTATGGACAAGCTGAGGTAATATAGAACACTATGGACAAGCTGAGGTGAATATAGAACACTATGGACAAGCTGAGGTAATAGAACACTATGGACAAACACACTATGGACAAGCTGAGGTAATATAGAACACTATGGACAAGCTGAGGTAATATAGAACACTATGGACAAGCTGAGGGTGAATATAGAACACTATGGACAAGCTGAGGTAATATAGAACACTATGGACAAGCTGAGGTGAATATGGAGAACACTATGGACAAGCTGAGGTAATATAGAACACTATGGACAAGCTGAGGTAATATAGAACACTATGGACAAGCTGAGGTAATATAGGACAAGCACACTATGGACAAGCTGAGGTAATATAGAACACTATGGACAAGCTGAGGTAATATAGAACACACTATGGACAAGCTGAGGTAATATAGAACACTATGGACAAGCTGAGGTAATATAGAACACTATGGACAAGCTGAGGTAATATAGAACACTATGGACAAGCTGAGGTAATATAGAACACTATGGACAAGCTGAGGTAATATAGAACACTAGAACTGACACTATGGACAAGCTGAGGTAATATAGAACACTATGGACAAGCTGAGGTAATATAGAACACTATGGACAAGCTGAGGTAATATAGAACACTATGGACAAGCTGAGGTGAATATAGAACACTATGGACAAGCTGAGGTAATATAGAACACTATGGACAAGCTGAGGTAATATAGAACACTATGGACAATGGACAAGCTGAGGTAATATAGAACACTATGGACAAGCTGAGGTAATATAGAACACTATGGACAAGCTGAGGTAATATAGAACACTATGGACAAGCTGAGGTAATATAGAACACTATGGACAAGCTGAGGTAATATAGAATATAGAACACTATGGACAAGCTGAGGTAATATAGAACACTATGGACAAGCTGAGGTAATATAGAACACTATGGACAAGCTGAGGTAATATAGAACACTATGGACAAGCTGAGGTAATATAGAACACTATGGACAAGCTGAGGTAATATAGAACACTATGGACAAGCTGAGGTAATATAGAACACTATGGACAAGCTGAGGTAATATAGAACACTATGGACAAGCTGAGGTAATATAGAACACTATGGACAAGCTGAGGTAATATAGAACACTATGGACAAGCTGAGGTAATATAGAACACTATGGACAAGCTGAGGTAATATAGAACACTATGGACAAGCTGAGGTAATATAGAACACTATGGACAAGCTGAGGTAATATAGAACACTATGGACAAGCTGAGGTAAATAGAACACTAGAACACTATGGACAAGCTGAGGTAATATAGAACACTATGGACAAGCTGAGGTAATATAGAACACTATGGACAAGCTGAGGTAATATAGAACACTATGGACAAGCTGAGGTAATATAGAACACTATGGACAAGCTGAGGTAATATAGAACACTATGGACAAGCTGAGGTAATATAGAACACTATGGACAAGCTGAGGTGAATATAGAACACTATGGACAAGCTGAGGTAATATAGAACACTATGGACAAGCTGAGGTAATATAGAACACTATGGACAAGCTGAGGTAATATAGAACACTATGGACAAGCTGAGGTAATATAGAACACTATGGACAAGCTGAGGTAATATAGAACACTATGGACAAGCTGAGGTAATATAGAACACTATGGACAAGCTGAGGTAATATAGAACACTATGGACAAGCTGAGGTAATATAGAACACTATGGACAAGCTGAGGTAATATAGAACACTATGGACAAGCTGAGGTAATATAGAACACTATGGACAAGCTGAGGTGATATAGAACACTATGGACAAGCTGAGGTAATATAGAACACTATGGACAAGATGAGGTAATATAGAACACTATGGACAAGCTGAGGTAATATAGAACACTATGGACAAGCTGAGGTAATATAGAACACTATGGACAAGCTGAGGTAATATAGAACACTATGGACAAGCTGAGGTAATATAGAACACTATGGACAAGCTGAGGTAATATAGAACACTATGGACAAGCTGAGGTAATATAGAACACTATGGACAAGCTGAGGTAATATAGAACACTATGGACAAGCTGAGGTAATATAGAACACTATGGACAAGCTGAGGTAATATAGAACACACTATGGACAAGCTGAGGTAATATAGAACACTATGGACAAGCTGAGGTAATATAGAACACTATGGACAAGCTGAGGTAATATAGAACACTATGGACAAGCTGAGGTAATATAGAACACTATGGACAAGCTGAGGTAATATAGAACACTATGGACAAGCTGAGGTAATATAGAACACTATGGACAAGCTGAGGTAATATAGAACACTATGGACAAGCTGAGGTAATATAGAACACTATGGACAAGCTGAGGTAATATAGAACACTATGGACAAGCTGAGGTAATATAGAACACTATGGACAAGCTGAGGTGAATTAGAACACTATGGACAAGCTGAGGTAATATAGAACACTATGGACAAGCTGAGGTAATATAGAACACTATGGACAAGCTGAGGTAATATAGAACACTATGGACAAGCTGAGGTAAGAACACTATGGACAAGCTGAGGTAATATAGAACACTATGGACAAGCTGAGGTAATATAGAACACTATGGACAAGCTGAGGTAATATAGAACACTATGGACAAGCTGAGGTAATATAGAACACTATGGACAAGCTGAGGTAATATAGAACACTATGGACAAGCTGAGGTAATATAGAACACTATGGACAAGCTGAGGTAATATAGAACACTATGGACAAGCTGAGGTAATATAGAACACTATGGACAAGCTGAGGTAATATAGAACACTATGGACAAGCTGAGGTAATATAGAACACTATGGACAAGCTGAGGTAATATAGAACACTATGGACAAGCTGAGGTAATATAGAACACTATGGACAAGCTGAGGTAATATAGAACACTATGGACAAGCTGAGGTAATATAGAACACTATGGACAAGCTGAGGTAATATAGAACACTATGGACAAGCTGAGGTGAATTAGAACACTATGGACAAGCTGAGGTAATATAGAACACTATGGACAAGCTGAGGTAATATAGAACACTATGGACAAGCTGAGGTAATATAGAACACTATGGACAAGCTGAGGTAATATAGAACACTATGGACAAGCTGAGGTAATTAGAACACTATGGACAAGCTGAGGTAATATAGAACACTATGGACAAGCTGAGGTAATATAGAACACTATGGACAAGCTGAGGTAATATAGAACACTATGGACAAGCTGAGGTAATATAGAACACTATGGACAAGCTGAGGTAATATAGAACACTATGGACAAGCTGAGGTAATATAGAACACTATGGACAAGCTGAGGTAATATAGAACACTATGGACAAGCTGAGGTAATATAGAACACTATGGACAAGCTGAGGTGAATTAGAACACTATGGACAAGCTGAGGTAATATAGAACACTATGGACAAGCTGAGGTAATATAGAACACTATGGACAAGCTGAGGTAATATAGAACACTATGGACAAGCTGAGGTAATATAGAACACTATGGACAAGCTGAGGTAATATAGAACACTATGGACAAGCTGAGGTAATATAGAACACTATGGACAAGCTGAGGTGAATATAGAACACTATGGACAAGCTGAGGTAATATAGAACACTATGGACAAGCTGAGGTAATATAGAACACTATGGACAAGCTGAGGTAATATAGAACACTATGGACAAGCTGAGGTAATATAGAACACTATGGACAAGCTGAGGTAATATAGAACACTATGGACAAGCTGAGGTAATATAGAACACTATGGACAAGCTGAGGTAATATAGAACACTATGGACAAGCTGAGGTAATATAGAACACTATGGACAAGCTGAGGTAATATAGAACACTATGGACAAGCTGAGGTAATATAGAACACTATGGACAAGCTGAGGTAATATAGAACACTATGGACAAGCTGAGGTAATATAGAACACTATGGACAAGCTGAGGTAATATAGAATTAGAACACACTATGGACAAGCTGAGGTAATATAGAACACTATGGACAAGCTGAGGTAATATAGAACACTATGGACAAGCTGAGGTAATATAGAACACTATGGACAAGCTGAGGTAATATAGAACACTATGGACAAGCTGAGGTAATAGAACACTATGGACAAGCTGAGGTAATATAGAACACTATGGACAAGCTGAGGTAATATAGAACACTATGGACAAGCTGAGGTAATATAGAACACTATGGACAAGCTGAGGTAATATAGAACACTATGGACAAGCTGAGGTAATATAGAACACTATGGACAAGCTGAGGTAATATAGAACACTATGGACAAGCTGAGGTAATATAGAACACTATGGACAAGCTGAGGTAATATAGAACACTATGGACAAGCTGAGGTGAATTAGAACACTATGGACAAGCTGAGGTAATATAGAACACTATGGACAAGCTGAGGTAATATAGAACACTATGGACAAGCTGAGGTAATATAGAACACTATGGACAAGCTGAGGTAATATAGAACACTATGGACAAGCTGAGGTAATATAGAACACTATGGACAAGCTGAGGTAATATAGAACACTATGGACAAGCTGAGGTAATATAGAACACTATGGACAAGCTGAGGTAATATAGAACACTATGGACAAGCTGAGGTAATATAGAACACTATGGACAAGCTGAGGTAATATAGAACACTATGGACAAGCTGAGGTAGAACACTATGGACAAGCTGAGGTAATATAGAACACTATGGACAAGCTGAGGTAATATAGAACACTATGGACAAGCTGAGGTAATATAGAACCCTATGGACAAGCTGAGGTGATATAGAACACTATGGACAAGCTGAGGTAATATAGAACACTATGGACAAGCTGAGGTAATATAGAACACTATGGACAAGCTGAGGTAATATAGAACACTATGGACAAGCTGAGGTAATAGAACACTATGGACAAGCTGAGGTGAATTAGAACACTATGGACAAGCTGAGGTAATATAGAACACTATGGACAAGCTGAGGTAATATAGAACACTATGGACAAGCTGAGGTAATATAGAACACTATGGACAAGCTGAGGTAATATAGAACCTATGGACAAGCTGAGGTAATATAGAACCCTGTGGACCATTGTAATAACGGTCAACCCCTAGCCAAGTCTGGACAAGCTGAGGTAATATAGAACCCTAGCCAAGCTGAGGTAATATAAAGTACCACGGTCAACCCCTAGCCAGTCTCTCCTAAAGTACCACGGTCAACCCCTAGCCAGTCGTCTCCAAAGTACCATGGTCAACCCCTAGCCAGTTGTCTCCTAATACCACGGTCAACCCCTAGCCAGTCGTGGTAAAGTACCATGGTCAACCCCTAGCCAGTCGTCTCCTAAAGTACCACGGTCAACCCCTAGCCAGTAAAGTACCACGGTCAACCCTAGCCAGTCGTCTCTAAAGTACCACGGTCAACCCCTAGCCAGTCGTCTATAAAGTACCATGGTCAACCCCTAGCCAGTCGCTGTAGGTCAACCCCTAGCCAGTCGTCTCCTAAACACCATGGTCAACCCCTAGCCAGTCGTAAAGTACCACGAACCCCTAGCCAGTCGTCTCCTAAAGTACCATGGTCAACCCCTAGCCAGTCGTCTCCTAAAGTACCATGGTCAACCCCTAGCCAGTCATCTCCTAAAGTACCACGGTCAACCCCTAGCCAGTTGTCTTCTGAAGTACCACGGTCAACCCCTAGCCAGTCGTCTCTAAAGTACCACGGTCAACCCCTAGCCAGTTGTCTTATAAAGTACCATGGTCAACCCCTAGCCAGTCGTAAAGTACCATGGTCAACCCCTAGCCAGTTGTCTTCTAAAGTACCATGGTCAACCCCTAGCCAGTAGTCTCCTAAAGTACCATGGTCAACCCCTAGCCAGTGTCTCCTAAAGTACCACGGACAACCCCTGCCAGTTGTCTTCTAAAGTACCATGGTCAACCCCTAGCCAGTCGTCTCCTACTCAACCCCTAGCCAGTTGTCTTCTAAAGTACCACGGTCAACCCCTAGCCAGTCGTCTCCTAAAGTACCACGGTCAACCCCTAGCCAGTCGTCTCCTAAAGTACCACGGTCAACCCCTAGCCAGTCGTCTCCTAAAGTACCACGGTCAACCCCTAGCCAGTCGTCTCCTAAAGTACCACGGTCAACCCCTAGCCAGTCGTCTCCTAAAGTACCACGGTCAAGCCAGTCATCTCCTAAAGTACCACGGTCAACCCCTATCGTCTCTAAAGTACCACGGTCAACCCCTAGCCAGTCGTCTCCTAAAGTACCACGGTCAACCCCTAGCCAGTCGTCTCCTAAAGTACCATGGTCAACCCCTAGCCAGTCGTCTCCTAAAGTACCATGGTCAACCCCTAGCCAGTCGTCTCCTAAAGTACCACGGTCAACCCCTAGCCAGTGTCTCCTAAAGTACCACGGTCAACCCCTAGCCAGTCGTCTCCTAAAGTACCATAGTCAACCCCTAGCCAGTCGTCTCCTAAAGTACCACGGTCAACCCCTCCAGTTAAGTACCACGGTCAACCCCTAGCCAGTCGGTACCAAACCCTAGCCAGTTGTCTTCTGAAGTACCACGGTCAACCCCTAGTCGTCTAAAGTACCATGGTCAACCCCTAGCCAGTCAAAGTACCACGGTCAACCCCTAGCCAGTTGTCTTCTAAAGTGGTCAACCCCTAGCCAGTCGTCTCCTAGTACCATGGTCAACCCCTAGCCAGTTGTCTTCTAAAGTACCATGGTCAACCCCTAGCCAGTCGTCTCCTAAAGTACCATGGTCAACCCCTAGCCAGTTGAAACAATGTCTCCTAAAGTACCACGGTCAACCCCTAGCCAGTTGTCTTCTGAAGTACCACGGTCAACCCCAGCCAGTCGTCTCCTAAAGTACCACGGTCAACCCCTAGCCAGTCGTCTCCTAAAGTACCACGGTCAACCCCTAGCCAGTCGTCTTCTAGTACCATGGTCAACCTACTAGCCAGTAAAGTACCACGGTCAACCCCTAGCCAGTTTTCTTTGAAGTACCACGGTCAACCCCTAGCCAGTCGTCTCCTAAGTACCACGGTCAACCCCTAGCCAGTCGTCTCCTAAAGTACCATGGTCAACCCCTAGCCAGTTGTCTCCTAAAGCCAGGTCAGGTTTAGCCAGTCCTAAAGTACCATGGTCAACCCCTAGCCAGTCGTCTCCTAAAGTACCACGGTCAACCCCTAGCCAGTAAAGTACCACGGTCAACCCCTAGCCAGTCAAAGTACCATGGTCAACCCCTAGCCAGTCGTCTCCTAAAGTACCATGGTCAACCCCTAGCCAGTCGTCTCCTAAAGTACCATGGTCAACCCCTAGCCAGTCGTCTCCTAAAGTACCACGGTCAACCCCTAGCCAGTCGTCTCCTAAAGTACCACGGTCAACCCCTAGCCAGTCGTCTCCTAAAGTACCACGGTCAACCCCTAGCGGTCAACCCCAGGTCAGTTGTCTACCACGGTCAACCCCTAGCCAGTCGTCTCCTAACAGTACCACGGTCAACCCCTAGCCAGTCGTCTCCTAAAGTACCATGGTCAACCCCTAGCCAGTCGTCTCCTAAAGTACCACGGTCAACCCCTAGCCAGTCCTCTCCTAAAGTACCACGGTCAACCCCTAGCCAGTTGTCTTCTGAAGTACCACGGTCAACCCCTAGCCAGTCGTCTCCTAAAGTACCATGGTCCAAACCCCTAGCCAGTCTCTCCTAAAGTACCATGGTCAACCCCTAGCCAGTCGTCTCCTAAAGTACCACGGTAAATATTTAACCCCTAGCCAGTCGTCTCCTAAAGTACCACGGTCAACCCCTAGCCAGTGGTCATTCTCCCTTTTCTTCTGAAGTACCACGGTCAACCCCTAGCCAGTCGTCTCCTAAAGTACCACGGTCAACCCCTAGCCAGTCGTCTCCTAAAGTACCACGGTCAACCCCTAGCCAGCCAACCCCTAGCCAGTCGTCTCCTACAACTTTCCACGGTCAACCCCTAGCCAGTCGTCTCCTAAAGTACCACGGTCAACCCCTAGCCAGTCATCTCCTAAAGCCACGGTCAACCCCTAGCCAGTTGTCTCCCTAAAGTACCACGGTCAACCCCTAGCCAGTCGTCTCCTAAAGTACCACGGTCAACCCCTAGCCAGTCGTCTCCTAAATTACCACGGTCAACCCCTAGCCAGTCGTCTCCTAAAGTACCACGGTCAACCCCTGCCAGTTAATCTCCTAAAGTACCACGGTCAACCCCTAGCCAGTCGTCTCCTAAAGTACCACGGTCAACCCCTAGCCAGTCGTCTCCTAAAGTACCACGGTCAACCCCTAGCCAGTCATCTCCTAAAGTCCACGGTCAACCCCTAGCCAGTCGTCTCCTAAAGTACCATGGTCAACCCCTAGCCAGTCGTCTCCTAAAGTACCACGGTCAACCCCTAGCCAGTCGTCTCCTAAAGTACCACGGTCAACCCCTAGCCAGTCGTCTCCTAAAGTACCATGGTCAACCCCTAGCCAGTCATCTCCTAAAGTACCACGGTCAACCCCTAGCCAGTCGTCTCCTAAAGTACCATGGTCAACCCCTAGCCAGTCGTCTCCTAAAGTACCACGGTCAACCCATTGAGTTGAAGATAATTAAACAAATTCACACCTGGGGACTGATTTTGTGTATTTCATATTTATAAAATTTATATTTATAAAAGACCCATTTTTTAAAGTGTAAATCTGTTGTTGTGTCACAGGTCGGTGGGGCCTAACAGATCCTCCGGTCCAAGCCATAGAGATTTCCCACGTGGCCAGCCTCAAGCCCAGACACAGACACCGCCACAGAGACAGAAACACAGCATCTTCAAGGTTCATTTCTCTTCTTCCTCCTGTCATGACGTTGGCCTGGGGGTAGGTTAATGACAGTCATAAATACAGTACCATACAGTACCATACAGTACCATACTGTCATGACGTTGGCCTGGGGGTAGGTTTTTGACAGTCATAAATACAGTCCATATAAATACCATACTACCATACTGTCATGGTCCTTCTACCATACAGTATCACCCACAGTACCATGACTGTAAGTCATAAAAGTCTGCAAATGGCATATATTATATTATTATTATTATGACGTTGGCCTGGGTGTAGGTTTTTGACAGTCATAAATACCTATACAGTACCATACTGTCATGACGTTGGCCTGGGGTTAGGTTTATGACAGTCATAAATACCTACAGTACCATACAGTATCATACAGTACCATACTGTCATGACGTTGGCCTGGGGATAGGTTTATGACAGTCATAAATACCTCATCCCCCTTTTTCCTCTCTCTACCCTACTGATGTGAAATTTGAAAACCCCTTGGTTAACACAGAGAATCTGGGATCATCAGAAGGTGGGTGGAAATTAACTATATTCTGGTAATTCCAACAATTGAACATATGCGGTGGTACTTAATGAATATGATGTCAGTTCGGTTGTCATCTGAGACATTTTTACGGTGGAAAGTCTCCACATTGTAGTTATCGGATTCACATGAAATTGTTGTTCAATTTAAAAGTTTGAATATAAAATTATTGGTGAGGAGATGTAATTTTAGCTTCCAAATGATAGATTTGGGTTTTCATAAGGTTAGGGCTCTGCTCAATCAGTGAACTTTTCAAACACGCCCTCCTCTCCCTTCCTATACCATACATCCTATACCATTCCTATACCTGACGACAATATAACCTCCTGTTCCAAGTACGTGAGGTCTACAGCCTCTGTTAAAATGACTAACATGTCAACTACAGAGCTAAGCCAACCTCAGCGTGAGCTTTGGTTGCGAATGGTATGAACTCTTATTCACTACAGAAGTGATACCTCCTAGCCGTTAGCAACAGCAGCTGCAAACGCAGGCTAGGAAAGAACAGACAGAGTATCCCGTCTATCACACAATGACGTTACTACACCGTATCGAATTGACCACCAGAGACATTCTTCAAAGGACTCGGTTTGGCAACACGGCCTTCCATCTACCACCAACCTACCGAAGCGCAGCTCAGAGTAAATATTTATTGCATTTTCCTTTTCCAAATGGGCGGTAATTTAGAATGCATAAGATACTGTATTTACAAAGCACGGCTTCTCCCTTTGTTCCTCAAGTCTTCCCGCTCTTTCACTCAAACCTAGCCCCTTTTCTTTTGTGTAACCAGCTGTCATATCTGTCCCGCCCGCTAGGGACGTTTTCCTTCATGACGTCATTTGTAATCAAGGTATGAATCATTCTTTGAAATATGTAATTCTGTTTTGATTAGTTAGGTATTTAGTAAATAAATAATTAAAACTTCAACTTGTTAGCCAGGGTTCGTGAAGATAACCAAGAATTTACAACTTTCAGATGAGACTGAATTAAGGTGACGATGAATATTGACTGCTATTGATGTAAAATATTACTAGGTCTTTAAGAGCTTATTCGGAAGATATCAGCTACATAAATATTATTCGTGGTCCCTTGACCCTCTAGTTAATTACATTTACATGATTAGCTCAATCAGGTAATATTAATTACGGAGAAAGGATTTTATAGAATAGCATGTCATATCACTTAATTCGGCATAGCCAAAGACACGACACTCCTCTTTCTCCATCCCGCTTCTCTCCTCCCACAACAACAGCTCCCACTCTCTCTCTCTCTCCATTCTTCTCTCCCCATCCCCATCTCTCTCTCTCTCTCCCACTCCCTCTCTCTCTCTCCATCATTCTCTCCCCCATCTCTCTCTCTCTCTCTCTCTCTCTCTCTCTCTCTCTTCTCTCTCCCCCTCTCTCCCCCATCTCTCTCAGCCTCTCTCTCTCTCCATCCTTCTCTCCCTCCCCATCTCTTCTGTCTCTCTCTCTCTCACATCCCTCTCTCTCTCTCTCCATCATTCTCTCTCCCCATCTCTCTCTCATCCTTCTCTCCCCCTATATCTCTCTCTCTCTCTCTCTCTCTCTCATCCTTCTCTCCCCCATCTCTCTCTCTTCTCTCTCTACTCTCTCTCTCTCTCTCTCTCTCTCTCTCTCTGTCTCTCTCTCTCTCTCTCTTCTCTCTCTCTCTCTCTCTCTCTCATCCTTCTCTCCCCCATCTGTCCCTCTCGCTCTCTCTCTATTCTCCATCCTTCTCTCCAGCCTATATCTCTCCCTCCCTCTATCTCCCTGTGTGATATGTTATTTTCACACAAACGGCAGCTAATTCAAATCCAATTAAATGTTGGGCGCCCAGCGGAGGTGGTGTACATAATGGCATAATGGACCTCTGCTGAGAGAAACCCCAGCTCTGGTCTATAACAGTGAAAGATGCTTGTTAGAAGAATATATTGATTTATTTTTCCGTGACACACACCGGGAATATTGATATCTAGTAAATTGTTGATGGGTTTTCAAATTCGCAGGCTGATACATTAACAACAACAGAGTGTTATATTCAGGCTGATACTATAACAACAACAGAGTGTTATATTCAGGCTGATACTATAACAACAACAGAGTGTTATATTCAGGCTGATACTATAACAACAACAGAGTGTTATATTCAGGCTGATACTATAACAACAACAGAGTGTTATATTCAGGCTGATACTATAACAACAACAGAGTGTTATATTCAGGCTGATACTATAACAACAACAGAGTGTTATATTCAGGCTGATACTATAACAACAACATAGTGTTATATTCAGGCTGATACTATAACAACAACAGAGTGTTATATTCAGGCTGATACTATAACAACAACAGAGTGTTATATTCAGGCTGATACTATAACAACAACAGAGTGTTATATTCAGGCTGATACTATAACAACAACAGAGTGTTATATTCAGGCTGATACTATAAAAGGAAAAAGTTGAGTTGACGTGTGTTACATTTTGGCATATGCATAGACCTTCTGGCAAGGTTCTGTAGTGACTGGTCCTGTAGTGACTGGTCCTGTAGTGTCTGGTCCTGTAGTGACTGGTCCTGTAGTGTCTGGTTCTGTAGTGACTGGTCCTGTAGTGTCTGGTCCTGTAGTGTCTGGTCCTGTAGTGTCTGGTCCTGTAGTGTCTGGTCCTGTAGTGTCTGGTCCTGTAGTGTCTGGTCCTGTAGTGTCTGGTCCTGTAGTGTCTGGTCCTGTAGTGACTGGTCCTGTAGTGTCTGGTCCTGTAGTGTCTGGTCCTGTAGTGTCTGGTCCTGTAGTGACTGGTCCTGTAGTGTCTGGTCCTGTAGTGTCTGGTTCTGTAGTGACTGGTCCTGTAGTGTCTGGTCCTGTAGTGTCTGGTTCTGTAGTGACTGGTCCTGTAGTGTCTGGTCCTGTAGTGTCTGGTCCTGTAGTGACTGGTCCTGTAGTGTCTGGTCCTGTAGTGTCTGGTCCTGTAGTGACTGGTCCTGTAGTGTCTGGTCCTGTAGTGTCTGGTCCTGTAGTGTCTGGTCCTGTAGTGACTGGTCCTGTAGTGTCTGGTCCTGTAGTGTCTGGTCCTGTAGTGACTGGTCCTGTAGTGTCTGGTCCTGTAGTGTCTGGTCCTGTAGTGTCTGGTCCTGTAGTGACTGGTTCTGTAGTGTCTGGTCCTGTAGTGTCTGGTCCTGTAGTGACTGGTCCTGTAGTGTCTGGTCCTGTAGTGACTGGTTCTGTAGTGTCTGGTCCTGTAGTGTCTGGTCCTGTAGTGTCTGGTCCTGTAGTGTCTGGTCCTGTAGTGTCTGGTTTTAGTGACCCGTTCTGTAGTGTCTGGTCCTGTAGTGTCTGGTTTTAGTGACCCGTTCTGTAGTGTCTGGTCCTGTAGTGTCTGGTCCTGTAGTGTCTGGTCCTGTAGTGTCTGGTCCTGTAGTGTCTGGTCCTGTAGTGACCCGTTCTGTAGTGTCTGGTCCTGTAGTGTCTGGTCCTGTAGTGTCTGGTCCTGTAGTGTCTGGTCCTGTAGTGTCTGGTTTTAGTGACCCGTTCTGTAGTGTCTGGTCCTGTAGTGTCTGGTTTTAGTGACCCGTTCTGTAGTGTCTGGTCCTGTAGTGTCTGGTCCTGTAGTGTCTGGTCCTGTAGTGTCTGGTCCTGTAGTGTCTGGTCCTGTAGTGTCTGGTTTTAGTGACCCGTTCTGTAGTGTCTGGTCCTGTAGTGTCTGGTTTTAGTGACCCGTTCTGTAGTGTCTGGTCCTGTAGTGTCTGGTCCTGTCGTGTCTGGTCCTGTAGTGTCTGGTTTTAGTGACCCGTTCTGTAGTGTCTGGTCCTGTAGTGTCTGGTTTTAGTGACCCGTTCTGTAGTGTCTGGTCCTGTAGTGTCTGGTCCTGTAGTGTCTGGTCCTGTAGTGTCTGGTCCTGTAGTGTCTGGTCCTGTAGTGTCTGGTCCTGTAGTGTCTGGTTTTAGTGACCAGTTCTGTAGTGTCTGGTCCTGTAGTGTCTGGTCCTGTAGTGTCTGGTCCTGTAGTGTCTGGTTTGTAGTGTCTGGTCCTGTAGTGTCTGGTCCTGTAGTGTCTGGTCCTGTAGTGTCTGGTTCTGTAGTGACTGGTCCTGTAGTGTCTGGTCCTGTAGTGACTGGTCCTGTAGTGACTGGTTCTGTAGTGTCTGGTCCTGTAGTGTCTGGTCCTGTAGTGACTGGTCCTGTAGTGTCTGGTCCTGTAGTGACTGGTTCTGTAGTGTCTGGTCCTGTAGTGTCTGGTCCTGTAGTGTCTGGTCCTGTAGTGTCTGGTTTTAGTGACCCGTTCTGTAGTGTCTGGTCCTGTAGTGTCTGGTCCTGTAGTGTCTGGTCCTGTAGTGTCTGGTTCTGTAGTGTCTGGTCCTGTAGTGTCTGGTTTTAGTGACCCGTTCTGTAGTGTCTGGTCCTGTAGTGTCTGGTCCTGTAGTGTCTGGTCCTGTAGTGTCTGGTCCTGTAGTGACTGGTCCTGTAGTGTCTGGTCCTGTAGTGACTGGTCCTGTAGTGTCTGGTCCTGTAGTGTCTGGTTTTAGTGACCAGTTCTGTAGTGTCTGGTCCTGTAGTGTCTGGTCCTGTAGTGTCTGGTCCTGTAGTGTCTGGTCCTGTAGTGTCTGGTTTTAGTGACCCGTTCTGTAGTGTCTGGTCCTGTAGTGTCTGGTCCTGTAGTGTCTGGTTTTAGTGACCCGTTCTGTAGTGTCTGGTCCTGTAGTGTCTGGTCCTGTAGTGTCTGATCCTGTAGTGTCTGGTTCTGTAGTGACTGGTCCTGTAGTGTCTGGTCCTGTAGTGTCTGGTCCTGTAGTGTCTGGTCCTGTAGTGTCTGGTTTTAGTGACCCGTTCTGTAGTGTCTGTTGAAGGAGAGGGGGAGGAGATTAGAGGAGGTGAAGGAGAGGGGGAGGAGATTAGAGGAGGTGAAGGAGAGGGGGAGGAGATTAGAGGAGGTGAAGGAGAGGGGGAGGAGATTAGAGGAGGTGAAGGAGAGGGGGAGGAGATTAGAGGAGGTGAAGGAGAGGGGGAGGAGATTAGAGGAGGTGAAGGAGAGGGGGAGGAGATTAGAGGAGGTGAAGGAGAGGGGGAGGAGATTAGGGGAGGTGAAGGAGAGGGGGAGGAGATTAGAGGAGGTGAAGGAGAGGGGAGGTAGAAGGATGGAGATTTGACATGACAGCTGATGATATGAAACAGACTTCCAGGAGGTTCTGCTCAGGTCTGTTTCTGTTCTGGGTTGTGTTCATTAGGCACCAAACGGAAGAAAACACACTGAAACAGGGAGGGAATACCTGAACTCGTCCAATAAGAAACGCTCATTTTCATTTTCCATTGAAACACATTTTAATGCAGTGGGTACTTATGAATATGACCCTGTTTCTGATTGATGTGTCTGTGATTCTGCATCCCGTCTCTCCACAGCCTCCTCCCCAAAACCAACACCCCCCTGGACAGCCCTACCCCTCCCACAGCCAGCGAAGACTACCCCAGTGCTCTCCTGTTCACCTCAGTCACCCCGTCCCCCTGTCCCCTACGTCCGCACCTGGACCAGGACAGCCCAGACCACCTACTCCCCCTCCTCACCGAGGCCTGCCTCCCCATGGACCAGGACAGCCCAGACCACCTGCTCCACCTCCTCACCGAGCGCTGCCTCCGCCTGGACAAGGGCATGCCCACAGCCACACCCAGGCTCCGCCCAGAGGGGCATCGTTTCGCAGTGAGCCACCGGAACATAACTCCTGCAGGATGGTCTTGGTGAGGCAGTGTGTGTGTGGGGGGGCATTGAGCGAGGATGGTCTGACTCTCTTTGATATTGTACCTGAATGAGGACCCAGGTAATCCAGGGAACTAATCCTAACCCAGGTAATCTAGGGAACTAATCCTAACCCAGGTAATCCAGGGAACTAATCCTAACCCAGGTCATCTAGGGAACTAATCCTAACCCAGGTCATCTAGGGAACTAATCCTAACCCAGGTAATCTAGGGAACTAATCCTAACCCAGGTAATCTAGGGATCTAACCCTTACCCAGGGAATCTAGGGAACTAATCCTAACCCAGGTCATCTAGGGAACTAATCCTAACCCAGGGAATCTAGAGAACGAACTCTAAGTGACTGGAGGAAGGTCTAGGTGAGGGAGTGGAGGATGGTCTAGGTGAGGGAGTGGAGGATGGTCTAGGTGAGGGAGTGGAGGATGGTCTAGGTGAGGGAGTGGAGGATGGTCTAGGTGAGGGGGTGGAGGATGGTCTAGGTGAGGGAGTGGAGGATGGTCTAAGTGAGGGAGTGGAGGATGGTCTAGGTGAGGGAGTGGAGGATGGTCTAGGTGAGGGAGTGAGGGTCTTTGTGAGGGAGTGGAGGATGGTCTAGGTGAGGGAGTGGAGGATGGTCTAGGTGAGGGAGTGGAGGATTGTCTTTGTGAGGGAGTGGAGGATGGTCTAGGTGAGGGAGTGGAGGATGGTCTAGGTGAGGGAGTGGAGGATGGTCTAGGTGAGGGAGTGGAGGATGGTCTAGGTGAGGGAGTGGAGGATGGTCTAGGTGAGGGAGTGGAGGATGGTCTAGGTGAGGGAGTGGAGGATGGTCTAGGTGAGGGAGTGGAGGATGGTCTAGGTGAGGGAGTGGAGGATGGTCTAGGTGAGGGAGTGGAGGATGGTCTAGGTGAGGGAGTGGAGGATGGTCTAGGTGAGGGAGTGGAGGATGGTCTAGGTGAGGGAGTGGAGGATGGTCTAGGTGAGGGAGTGGAGGATGGTCTAGGTGAGGGAGTGGAGGATGGTCTAGGTGAGGGAGTGGAGGATGGTCTAGGTGAGGGAGTGGAGGATGGTCTAGGTGAGGGAGTGGAGGATGGTCTAGGTGAGGGGTCTAGTGAGGGATGGAGGATCTAGGTGAGGGAGTGGAGGAGGGATGGTCTAGGTGAGGAGTGGAGGATGATCTAGGTGAGGGAGTGGAGGATGGTCTAGGTGAGGGAGTGGAGGATGGTCTAGGTGAGGGGAGATGAAATGGTTCTAGGTGAGGAAGTGGAGGATGGTCTGAATGAGGGATGGATGGTCTAGGTGAGGGAGTGGAGGATGGTCTAGGTGAGGGAGTGGAGGATGGTCTAGGTGAGGATGGTCTAGTGAGGAGTGGAGGATGGTCTAGGTGAGGGAGTGGTCTAAGTGAGGATGGTCTAGGTGAGGGGAGTGGAGGATGGTCTTAGGTGAGGGAGTGGAGGATGGTCTAGGTGAGGGTGGAGGATGGTCTAGGATGGAGGATGGTCTAGGTGAGGGAGTGGAGGATGGTCTAGGTGAGGGAGTGGAGGATGGTCTAGGTGAGGGAGTGGAGGATGGTCTAGGTGAGGGAGTGGAGGATGGTCTTTGTGAGGGAGTGGAGGATGGTCTAGGTGAGGGAGTGGAGGATGGTCTAGGTGAGGGAGTGGAGGATGGTCTTTGTGAGGGAGTGGAGGATGGTCTTTGGTGAGGGAGTGGAGGATGGTCTTTGTGAGGGAGTGAGGGAGTGGAGGATGGTCTAGGTGAGGGAGTGGAGGATGGTCTAGATGAGGGAGGGATGGTCTAGGTGAGGGAGTGGAGGATGGTCTAGGTGAGGGAGTGAGGATGGTCTAGGTGAGAGGGATGGTCTAGGTGAGGGAGTGCAGGATGGTCTGAGGGAGTGGAGGATGAGGGAGTGGAGGATGGTCTTTAGTGAGGGAGTGGAGGATGGTCTAGGTGAGGGAGGGAGTGGAGGATGGTCTAGGTGAGGGAGTGGAGGATGGTCTTGGTGAGGGAGTGGAGGATGGTCTAGGTGGGGAGTGGAGGATGGTCTAGGTGAGGGAGTGGAGGATGGTCTAGTGAGGGAGTGCAGGATGGTCTAAGTGGAGGGAGGATGGTCTTGGTGAGGGAGTGGAGGATGGTCTTGTGAGCCTTCGTAAAACCCTGTACAAAACAGGAGTGGAGGATGGTCTAGGTGAGGGAGTGGAGGATTGTCTTTGTGAGGGAGTGGAGGATGGTCTTGGTGAGGGAGTGGAGGATGGTCTAGGTGAGGGAGTGGAGGATTGTCTTTGTGAGGGAGTGGAGGATTGTCTTTGTGAGGGAGTGGAGGATGGTCTAGGTGAGGGAGTGGAGGATGGTCTAGGTGAGGGAGTGGAGGATGGTCTAGGTGAGGGAGTGGAGGATGGTCTAGGTGAGGGAGTGGAGGATGGTCTAGGTGAGGGAGTGGAGGATGGTCTAGGTGAGGGAGTGGAGGATGGTCTAGGTGAGGGAGTGGAGGATGGTCTAGGTGAGGGAGTGGAGGATGGTCTTGGTGAGGGAGTGGAGGATGGTCTAGGTGAGGGAGTGGAGGATAGTCTAGGTGAGGTAGTGGAGGATGTCTAGGTGAGGGAGTGCAGGATGGTCTAAGTGAGGGAGTGGAGGATTGTCTTTGTGAGGGAGTGGAGGATGGTCTAGGTGAGGGAGTGGAGGATGGTCTTGGTGAGGGAGTGGAGGATGGTCTAGGTGAGGGAGTGGAGGATGGTCTAGGTGAGGGAGTGGAGGATAGTCTAGGTGAGGGAGTGCAGGATGGTCTAAGTGAGGGAGTGGAGGATGGTCATGGTGAGGGAGTGGAGGATCAAATCAAATCAAATCAAATCTAATTTATTTATGTAGCCCTTCGTACATCAGCCGATATCTCAAAGTGCTGTACAGAAACCCAGCCTAAAACCCCAAACAGCAAACAATGCAGGTGTAAAAGCACGGTGGCTAGGAAAAACTCCCTAGAAAGGCCAAAACCTAGGAAGAAACCTAGAGAGGAACCGGGCTATGTGGGTGGCCAGTCCTCTTCTGGCTGTGCCGGGTAGAGATTATAACAGAACAC
>NW_026285231.1:0-4303 GCF_023373465.1 Oncorhynchus keta | reverse complement strand
GTAGTACACTATATAGGGCTCTGGTCAACAGTAGTACACTATATAGGGGCTCTGGTCAACAGTAGTACACTATATAGGGCTCTGGTCAACAGTAGTACACTATATAGGGGCTCTGGTCAACAGTAGTACACTATATAGGGGCTCTGGTCAACAGTAGTACACTAATAGGACTCACGTAGTAAATATATAGGTCGGTCAACAGTAGTACACTATATAGGGCTCTGGTCAACAGTAGTACACTATATAGGGGCTCTGGTCAACAGTAGTACACTATATAGGGGCTCTGGTCAACAGTAGTACACTATATAGGGGCTCTGGTCAACAGTAGTGCCATTTCAGACACACAGCAACTTACTCACCATCTCTCCTGTAGATCCTGAAGCGTGTTCCCAACAGTGTTCTGTGGTTGCTGCGTTTCCCTGCGGTGGGCGAGCCCAACATCCAGCAGTACGCCCAGAACTTCGGCCTGCCCGGCTCCCGCATCATCTTCTCTCCCGTGGCGCCCAAGGAGGAGCACGTGAGACGGGGCCAGCTGGCCGACGTGTGTCTGGAACACGCCTCTGTAACGGGACACACCACCGGCATGGACGTCCTCTGGGCCGGGACACCCATGGTTACCATGCCAGGTGAGACTGAGCTTTGCACTCGCTCACTAGCCTCCACAAATCAAAGCGTTGGATTGGTGTTGACATGAGCTGGAGGGAGTTTCTGCGTCCCAGTCATTTCCTTTCTAATCTGTGATGGGAACAAATACACACTACAGAGAAAGGAGAGATAATTGGGGTGAACGGTTCTGTGTGCTGTTGTAACGGTGGGTGAACGGTTCTGTGTGCTGTTGTAACGGTGGTGTGAAGGTTCTGTGTGCTGCTGTAACGGTGGTGGGTGAACGGTACTGTGTGCTGTTGTAACGGTGGTGGGTGAATGGTTCTGTGTGCTGTTGTAACGGTGGTGGGTGAATGGTTCTGTGTGCTGTTGTAACGGTGGTGGGTGAATGGTTCTGTGTGCTGTTGTAACGGTGGTGGGTGAACGGTACTGTGTGCTTTTGTAACGGTGGTGGGTGAATGGTTCTGTGTGCGCCAGCTAGCCTACTTTAGCAGTACTGTATCATTTTAATCATTTTAGTCAATAAGATTCTTGCTACGTAAGCTTAACTTTCTGAACATTCGAGACGTGTAGTCCGCTTGTCATTCCAATTTCCTTGCATTAGCGTAGCCTTTTCTGTAGCCTGTCAACTATGTGTCTGTCTATCCCTGTTCTCTCCTCTCTGCACAGACCATACAAACGCTCCACACCGCGTGGGCCGCGACCACCCTAACCTGGTGGTCCCAGCGCGTACGACCCACGTGGAGTTCCAGGTCTCTGGTAGCCTCTGGAACTGCCAATCTGCGGCCAACAAGGCAGAGTTCATCTCAGCCTATGCCTCCTCCAGTCCCTTGACTTCTTGGCACTGACGGAAACATGGATCACCACAGATAACACTGCTACTCCTACTGCTCTCTCCTCGTCCGCCCACGTGTTCTCGCACACCCCGAGAGCTTCTGGTCAGCGGGGTGGTGGCACCGGGATCCTCATCTCTCCCAAGTGGTCTTTCTCTTTCTCCCCTTACCCATCTGTCTATTGCCTCCTTTGAATTCCATGCTGTCACAGTTACCAGCCCTTTCAAGCTTAACATCCTTATCATTTATCGCCCTCCAGGTTCCTCGGAGAGTTCATCAATGAGCTTGATGCCTTGATAAGCTCCTTTCCTGAGGACGGCTCACCTCTCACAGTTCTGGGCGACTTTAACCTCCCCCACGTCTACCTTTGACTCATTCCTCTCTGCCTCCTTCTTTCCACTCCTCTCCTCTTTGACCTCACCCTCTCACCTTCCCCCTACTCACAAGGCAGGCAATACGCTTGACCTCATCTTTACTAGATGCTGTTCTTCCACTAACCTCATTGCAACTCCCTCCAAGTCTCCGACCACTACCTTGTATCCTTTTCCCTCTCGCTCTCATCCAACACTTCCCACACTGCCCCTACTCGGATGGTATCGCGCCGTCCCAACCTTCGCTCTCTCTCCCCGCTACTCTCTCCTCTTCCATCCTATCTCTCTTCCCTCTGCTCAAACTTTCTCCAACCTATCTCCTGATTCTGCCTCCTCAACCCTCCTCTCCTCCCTTACTGCATCCTTGACTCCCTATGTCCCCTATCCTCCAGGCCGGCTCGGTCCTCCCTCCCGCTCCGTGGCTCGACGACTCATTGCGAGCTCACAGAACAGGGCTCCGGGCAGCCGAGCGGAAATGGAGGAAAACTCGCCTCCCTGCGGACCTGGCATCCTTTCACTCCCTCCTCTCTACATTTTCCTCCTCTGTCTCTGCTGCTAAAGCCACTTTCTACCATTCTAAATTCCAAGCATCTGCCTCTAACCCTAGGAAGCTCTTTGCCACCTTCTCCTCCCTCCTGAATCCTCCCCTCCCTCCTCCTCTCTGCAGATGACTTCGTCAACCATTTTGAAAAGAAGGTCGATGACATCCGATCCTCGCTTGCTAAGTCAAACGACACCGCTGGTTCTGCTCACACTGCCCTACCCTATGCTCTGACCTCTTTCTCCCTCTCTCTCCAGATGAAATCTCGCCTTGTGACGGCCGGCCGCCCAACAACCTGCCCGCTTGACCCTATCCCCTCCTCTCTCTCCAGACCATTTCCGGAGACCTTCTCCTTACCTCACCTCGCTCATCAACTCATCCCTGACCGCTGGCTACGTCCCTCCCGTCTTCAAGAGAGCGAGAGTTGCACCCCTTCTGAAAAACCTACACTCGATCCCTCCGATGTCAACAACTACAGACCAGTATCCCTTCTCTCTTTCTCTCCAAAACTCTTGAGCGTGCCGTCCTTGGCCAGCTCTACCGCTATCTCTCTCAGAATGACCTTCTTGATCCAAATCAGTCAGGTTTCAAGACTAGTCATTCAACTGAGACTGCTCTTCTCTGTATCACGGAGGCGCTCCGCACTGCTAAAGCTAACTCTCTCCTCTGCTCTCATCCTTCTAGACCTATCGGCTGCCTTCGATACTGTGAACCATCAGATCCTCCTCTCCACCCTCTCCGAGTTGGGCATCTCCGGCGCGGCCCACGCTTGGATTGCGCCCTACCTGACAGGTCGCTCCTACCAGGTGGCGTGGCGAGAATCTGTCTCCTCACCACGCGCTCTCACCACTGGTGTCCCCCAGGGCTCTGTTCTAGGCCCTCTCTTATTCTCGCTATACACCAAGTCACTTGGCTCTGTCATAACCTCACATGGTCTCTCCTATCATTGCTATGCAGACGACACACAATTAATCTTCTCCTTTCCCCTTCTGATGACCAGGTGGCGAATCGCATCTCTGCATGTCTGGCAGACATATCAGTGTGGATGACGGATCACCACCTCAAGCTGAACCTCAGCAAGACGGAGCTCCTCTTCCTCCCGGGGAAGGACTGCCCGCTCCATGATCTCGCCATCACGGTTGACAACTCCATTGTGTCCTCCTCCCAGAGCGCTAAGAACCTTGGCGTGATCCTGGACAACACCCTGACGTTCTCAACTAACATCAAGGCGGTGTCCCGTTCCTGTAGGTTCATGCTCTACAACATCCGCAGAGTACGACCCTGCCTCACACAGGAAGCGGCGCAGGTCCTAATCCAGGCACTTGTCATCTCCCGTCTTGATTACTGCAACTCGCTGTTGGCTGGGCTCCCTGCCTGTGCCATTAAACCCCTACAACTCATCCAGAACGCCGCAGCCCGTCTGGTGTTCAACCTTCCCAAGTTCTCTCACGTCACCCCGCTCCTCCGCTCTCTCCACTGGCTTCCAGTTGAAGCTCGCATCCGCTACAAGACCATGGTGCTCGCCACGGAGCTGTGAGGGGAACGGCACCTCAGTACCTCCAGGCTCTGATCAGGCCCTACACCCAAACAAGGGCACTGCGTTCATCCACCTCTGGCCTGCTCGCCTCCCTACCACTGAGGAAGTACAGTTCCCGCTCAGCCCAGTCAAAACTGTTCGCTGCTCTGGCCCCCAATGGTGGAACAAACTCCTCACGACGCCAGGACAGCGGAGTCAATCACCACCTTCCGGAGACACCTGAAACCCCACCTCTTCAAGGAATACCTAGGATAGGGTAAGTAAGGGTAAGTAATCCTTCTCACCCCCTTTCTCCCCCCCAACAAGATTTAGATGCAAGTGGCTGTTCCACTGGTTGTCATAAGGTGTATGCACCAATTTGTAAGTCGCTCTGGATAAGAGCGTCTGCTAAATGACTTAAATGTAAATGTAAATGTAA
>NW_026285230.1:0-139518 GCF_023373465.1 Oncorhynchus keta | reverse complement strand
GTGTGTATGTTTCACATAAGGAATACAGGTGGTGTGTATGGTTCCTGGACATATGTTTCACATAAGGAATAACGGTGTGGAGGATCTATTCCCACTGATCTACTCGTCAGCCTGTTCTGGTGTAGGCGGGTGTTAGCTGCTGCTGCTGCTGCTAGCGTCCGCCCGTGTTGTGGCTGGTCTGTGTCTGTGTTGAGAGGTACAGTGTGTGTGTGTGTGTGTGTGTGTGTGTGTAGTGAGGTACAGTGTGTGTTTTACTTGTGTAGTGCTGAGAAGGTGCCTGGAGCACATCGTGTTAGTGTGTGTGTGTGTGTGTGTGTGTGTGTGTGTGTGTGTGTGTGTGTGTGTGTGTGTGTGTGTGTGTGTGTGTGTGTGTGTGTGTGTGTGTGTGTGTGTGTGTGTGTGTGTGTGTGTGTGAGTGTGTAGTTGTGTAACAAGGTGTCTGCAGCAACAGGGAAGCTGGAGGAGGCTCATTAAACAGACAGGCAGCAGCCAGAATCAAGGCCTAATCAGGCTGATTGAGAGCAGTGCTAAGGTGAACCCCATGGAGCCCACAGCAGGCTCAGAGAGAGAGGGGTTTATTTCATTATTCCTTTATTAGTCCAACAGTTACAAACCCCACTTCACTTCAACAGACTAGAAAGTTAGAACCAAGCCCCCTCCTCGTCCGGGGTATATAGAGCCCCCTCTGACGCCCCCACACCACTACAAAGTCCCCCGGTTCCCCAGACAACCCCTCCCCACAGAACAGACACCCTCCTCACAGAACAGACACCCCTCCCTCAGACACCCCCTCACAGAACAGACACCCCCTCCCCTCCCCACAGAACAGACACCCCTCCCCCAGAACAGACACCCCTCACCACAGAACAGACACCCCTCTCCCCCAGAACAGACACCCCCTCACCACAGAACAGACACCCCTTCCCCACAGAACAGACACCTCCTCCCCACAGAACAGACACCCCCTGCCCACAGAACAGACACCCCTCCCCACAGAACAGACACCCCTCCCCACAGAGCAGACACCCCTCCTCACAGAACAGACACCCCTCCTTGCAGAACAGACACACCCTCCCCACAGAACAGACACCGCCTCCCCACAGAACAGACACCCTTCCTCACAGAACAGACACCCCCTCCCCACAGAACAGACACCCTCACCACAGAACAGGCACCTCCTCCTCACAGAACAGACACCCCCTCACCACAGAACAGACACCCCTCACCACAGAACAGACACCCCTTCCTCACAGAACAGACACCCCTCCTCACAGAACAGACACCCCCTCCTCACAGAACAGACACCCCCTCCCCACAGAACAGACACCCCTCCTCACAGAACAGACACCCCCTCCTCACAGAACAGACACCCCCTCCCTCCCACAGAACAGACACCCCCTCACCACAGAACAGGCACCTCCTCCTCACAGAACAGACACCCCCTCACCACAGAACAGACACCCCCTCCTCACAGAACAGACACCCCCACAGAACAGACCTCACAGAACAGACACCCCTCCCCACAGAACAGACACCCTCCTCACAGAACAGACACCCTCCTCACAGAACAGACACCCCCTCCTCACAGAACAGAAACCCCTCCTCACAGAACAGACACCCTCCCCCACAGAACAGACACCCCTCCTCACAGAACAGACACCCTCCCCACAGAACAGACACCCCCAGAACATCACCACAGAACAGACACCCCCCTCCCCCACAGAACAGACACCCCTCCCCACAGAACAGACACCCCCAGAACAGACACCTCCCCACAGAACAGAAACCCCTCCTCACAGAACAGACACCCCTCCCCACAGAACAGACACCCCCTCCTCACAGAACAGACACCCCCTCCCCACAGAACAGACACCCCCTCACCACAGAACAGACACCCCCTCCCCACAGAACAGACACCCCCTCCTCACAGAACAGACACCCTCCCCACAGAACAGACACCCCCTCCTCACAGAACAGACACGCCAACCTCTTCTCAGAGAAGAACCTGGTCCCAACCTCCCCTACCAGACAGTTCGTTGCCTTCAGCCCATGCAGAATGGTCTTCCTGAGCCATCTTCACAGACACTGTGTACAGAGCCTTTTAGCTGGCTGTGGAAAAGGCCCCCGGCTCTGAAGTCTTGAATGATGGGATCATTTCCTCACCCTCCAGGTGTTCCTCTGCAGTGGCAGCAATGGTGAAAGGAGGCAGGTCAGTGTCAGTCGTGGTTAGACGGTCTAGTCTCTGCTTCCTCCTCGGCAGCTCTCTGTACGAGCCCGGTACTGTAGCACGGACCCCCTCCACCTCCTGCTGTAGCACGGACCCCCTCCACCTCCTGCTGTAGCACGGACCCCCTCCACCTCCTGCTGTAGCACGGACCCTCCCTGTTTCCCCCTCCACCTCCTGCTGTAGACGGACCCCCTCCACCTCCTGCTGTAGCACGGACCCTCCCCTCCACCTCCTGCTGTAGCACGAACCCCCACCCCCTCCACCTCCTGCTGTAGTACGGACCCCCTCGACCTCCTGTTGTAGTACGGACCCCCTCCGCCTCCTGTTGTAGTACGGACCCCCTCCACCTCCTGTTGTAGTACGGGCCCTCCACCCCCAGTCCACCTCCTGTTGTAGCACGGACCCCCTCCACCTCCTGCTGTAGCACGGACCCCCTCCACCTCCTGCTGTAGTACGGACCCCCTCTGCCTCCTGCTGTATCACGGACCCCCTCCACCTCCTGTTGTAGTACGGACCCCCTCCACCTCCTGCTGCAGTACGGACCCCCTCCACCTCCTGCTGTAGAACGGACCCCCTCCACCTCCTGCTGTAGTACGGACCCCCTCCACCTCCTGCTGTAGAACGGACCCCCTCCACCTCCTGCTGTAGTACGGACCCCCTCCACCTCCTGCTGTAGAACGGACCCCCTCCACCTCCTGCTGTAGTACGGACCCTCTCCACCTCCTGTTGTAGCACGGACCCCCTCCACCTCCTGCTGTAGAACGGACCCCCTCCACCTCCTGCTGTAGTACGGACCCCCTCCACCTCCTGCTGTAGTACGGACCCCCTCCACCTCCTGCTGCAGTACGGACCCCCTCCACCTCCTGTTGTAGTACGGACCCCCTCCACCTCCTGCTGCAGTACGGACCCCCTCCACCTCCTGCTGCAGTACGGACCCCTCCACCTCCTGTTGCAGCACAGACTCCCTCCTCTCCTTCCCTCCTCTCCTTCCCTCCTCTCCCTCCCTCCTCTCCATCCCTCCTCTCACCCCTCCTCTCACTCCTCCTCTCCCTCGCTTCCTCCTCCTCTCCCCCCTCCCTCCTCTCCTCCTCCACTCCCCCCCTCCCCTCCTCCCCTCCTCTGCCTCCCTCCTCCTCTCCCTCCCTCCCTCCTCTCACTCCCTCCCCTCCCTCCTCTCCCTCCCTCCTCTCCCTCCCTCCTCTCCCCTCCTCTCCCTCCCTTCCTCCTCCTCTCCCTCCCTCCTCTCCCTCGCTCCCTCCTCTCCCTCCCTCCTCTCCCTCGCTCCCTCCTCTCACTCCCTCCTCTTCCTCCCCTCACTCCTCCTCTCCCTCCTCTCCCTCCCTCCCTCCCTCCCTCCCTCCTTTCCCTCGCTCCCTCCTCTCATTCCCTCCTCTCACTCCCTCCTCTTCCTCCCCTCACTCCTCCTCTCCCTCCTCTCCCTCCCTCCTCCTCTCACTCCTCTGAACAAAAAAGGACAGCAACCTCTCACCACTCACACAACCAACTCCAGAGTGTTGTGATTGGCAGGCCTGTCAGTACAGGTGCCAATCAAAGGACAACAAGGAACCAAACCAAAAACAGGCCGACTGACATGATTGTGATTTTACTCCTCTGCTCAAGGATACCTAATGCTCCTACAGCAGAATGGTGCAGTATGGTGGGATATGGTGCAGTATGGGCGGCAGCATAGCCTAGTGGTTAGAGAGTTGGACTAGTAACCGGAAGGTTGTGAGTTCAAACCCCCGAGCTGACAAGGTACGTTCTGCCCCTGAACAGGCAGTTAACCCACTGTTCCCAGGCCGTCATTGAAAATAAGAATATGTTCTTAACTGACTTCCCTGGTTAAATAAAGGTAAAAAAAATTTTTTTTAAATGTTGGGATATGATGCAGTATGTTGGGGTATGTTGGGGTATGTTGCAGTATGGTGCAGTATGTTGCAGTATGGTGAGGTATGGTGAGGTATGGTGCAGTATGTTGGGATATGGTGCAGTATGTTGGGAAATGGTGCAGTATGGTGCAGTATGGTACAGTATGGTGCAGTATGGTGGGGTATGGTGCAGTATGGTGGGGTATGGTGCAGTATGTTGGGGTATGGTGCAGTATGTTGGGATATGGTGCAGTATGTTGGGATATGGTGCAGTATGGTGCAGTATGGTGGGGTATGGTGCAGTATGGTGGGGTATGGTGCAGTATGTTGGGATATGATGCAGTATGGTACAATATGGTGGGGTATGGTGCAGTATGGTGCAGTATGTTGGGTGTGGTGCGGTATGGTGCAGTATGTTGGGTATGGTACAGTATGTTACAGTATGATGAGGTATGTTGCAGTATGGTGGGGTATGTTGGGTATGGTACAGTATGGTGGGGTATGGTGCAGTATGGTGGGGTATGGTGCAGTATGTTGGGGTATGGTGCAGTATGTTGGGTATGGTACAGTATGTTACAGTATGGTGGGGTATTGTGCAGTATGATGGGCTATTGTGCAGTATGATGGGGTATGGTGCAGTATGGTGGGGTATGGTGCAGTATGTTGGGATATGGTGCAGTATGTTGGGATATGGTGCAGTATGGTGCAGTATGGTGGGGTATGGTGCAGTATGGTGGGGTATGGTGCAGTATGTTGGGATATGATGCAGTATGGTACAATATGGTGGGGTATGGTGCAGTATGGTGCAGTATGTTGGGTGTGGTGCAGTATGGTGGGGTATGGTGCAGTATGTTGGGTATGGTACAGTATGTTACAGTATGATGAGGTATGTTGCAGTATGGTGGGGTATGTTGGGTATGGTACAGTATGGTGGGGTATGGTGCAGTATGGTGGGGTATGGTGCAGTATGTTGGGGTATGGTGCAGTATGTTGGGTATGGTACAGTATGTTACAGTATGGTGGGGTATTGTGCAGTATGATGGGCTATTGTGCAGTATGATGGGGTATGGTGCAGTATGGTGGGGTATGGTGCAGTATGTTGGGTATGTTGGGTATGGTACAGTATGGTGCAGTATGATGGGGTATTGTGCAGTATGATGGGGTATGGTGCAGTATGTTACAGTATGATGAGGTATGTTGGGGTATGGTGCAGTATGTTGGGTATGGTACAGTATGGTGGGGTATGGTGCAGTATGATGGGGTATTGTGCAGTATGATGGGGTATGGTGCAGTATGGTGGGGTATGGTGCAGTATGTTACCGTATGATGAGGTATGTTGGGGTATGGTGCAGTATGTTGGGGTATGGTGCAGTATGGTTCAGTATGTTGGGGTATGGTGCAGTATGATGGGGTATGGTGCAGTATGTTGGGTATGGTGCAGTATGTTGGGTATGGTGCAGTATGTTACAGTATGGTGCAGTATGATGGGGTATGGTGCAGTATGTTACAGTATGGTGCAGTATGTTGGGTATGGTGCAGTATGATGAGGTATGGTGCAGTATGGTGGGGTATGGTGGGTATGGTGCAGTATGGTGGGTATAGTACAGTATATTACAGTATGGTGCAGTAGGATGGGGTGTGGTGCAGTATAATGAGGTATGTTGGGGTATGTTATAGTATGGTGCAGCAGTATGATGAGGTATGGTGCAGTATGATGGGGTGTGGTGCAGTATGATGAGGTATGTTGGGGTATGGTACAGTATGGTGCAGTATTATGAGGTATGGTGCAGTATGGTGGGGTATGGTGCAGTATGTTACAGTATGATGCAGTATGGTGCAGTATGGTGGGGTATGGTGCAGTATGATGGGGTATGGTGGGGTATGGTGCAGTATGCTGGGTTATGGTGCAGTATGGTAGGGTATGGTGCAGTATGGTGGGGTATGTTGGTTATGGTGCAGTATATTACAGTATGGTGCAGTATGTTAGTATGGTGCAGTATGTTACAGTATGGTGCAGTAGGTTACAGTATGGTGCAGTATGTTACAGTATGGTACAGTATGTTGGGTATGGTGCAGTATGTTGGGTATGGTGCAGTATGGTGCAGTATGTTACAGTATGGTGCAGTATATTACAGTATGGTGCAGTATGTTACAGTATGATGCAGTATGGTGGAGTATGGTGGGGTATGGTGCAGTATGATGGGGTATGGTGCAGTATGGTGGGGTATGGTGCAGTATGCTGGGTTATGGTGCAGTATGGTGGGGTATGTTGGTTATGGTGCAGTATATTACAGTATGGTGCAGTATGTTACAGTATGGTGCAGTATATTACAGTATGGTGCAGTATGTTACAGTATGGTGCAGTATGTTACAGTATGGTGCAGTATGTTGGGTATGGTGCAGTATGTTGGGTATGGTGCAGTATGTTACAGTATGGTGCAGTATGTTACAGTATGGTGCAGTATATTACAGTATGGTGCAGTATGTTACAGTATGGTGCAGTATATTACAGTATGGTGCAGTATGTTACAGTATGGTGCAGTATGTTACAGTATGGTGCAGTATGTTGGGTATGGTGCAGTATGTTGGGTATGGTGCAGTATGTTACAGTATGGTGCAGTATGTTACAGTATGGTGCAGTATGTTACAGTATGGTGCAGTATGTTACAGTATGGTGGGGTATGGTGCAGTATGCTGGGTTATGGTGCAGTATGGTGGGGTATGTTGGTTATGGTGCAGTATATTACAGTATGGTGCAGTATGTTACAGTATGGTGCAGTATATTACAGTATGGTGCAGTATGTTACAGTATGGTGCAGTATGTTACAGTATGGTGCAGTATGTTGGGTATGGTGCAGTATGTTGGGTATGGTGCAGTATATTACAGTATGGTGCAGTATGTTACAGTATGGTGCAGTATGTTACAGTATGGTGCAGTATGTTACAGTATGGTGCAGTATGTTACAGTATGGTGCAGTATGTTACAGTATGGCGCAGTATGTTACAGTATGGTGCAGTATATTACAGTATGGTGCAGTATGTTACAGTATGGTGCAGTATGTTACAGTATGGTGCAGTATGTTACAGTATGGTGCAGTATGTTACAGTATGATGCAGTATGGTGCAGTATGTTACAGTATGATGCAGTATGGTGCAGTGCAGTATGCTGGGTTATGGTGCAGTATGGTGGGGTATGTTGGTTATGGTGCAGTATATTACAGTATGGTGCAGTATATTACAGTATGGTGCAGTATATTACAGTATGGTGCAGTATGTTACAGTATGGTGCAGTATGTTACAGTATGGTGCAGTATATTACAGTATGGTGCAGTATGTTACAGTATGGTGCAGTATGTTACAGTATGGTGCAGTATGGTGGGGTATGGTGCAGTATGGTGGGGTATGGTGCAGTATGCTGGGTTATGGTGCAGTATGGTGGGGTATGTTGGTTATGGTGCAGTATATTACAGTATGGTGCAGTATGTTACAGTATGGTGCAATATATTACAGTATGGTGCAGTATGTTACAGTATGGTGCAGTATGTTACAGTATGGTGCAGTATGTTACAGTATGGTGCAGTATGTTACAGTATGGTGCAGTATGTTACAGTATGGTGCAGTATGTTACAGTATGGTGCAGTATGTTACAGTATGGTGCAGTATGTTACAGTATGGTGCTGTATATTACAGTATGGTGCAGTATGTTACAGTATGGTGCAGTATGTTACAGTATGGTGCAGTATGTTACAGTATGGTGCTGTATATTACAGTATGGTGCAGTATGTTACAGTATGGTGCAGTATGTTACAGTATGGTGCAGTATGTTACAGTATGGTGGGGTATGTTGGTTATGGTGCAGTATATTACAGTATGGTGCAGTATGTTACAGTATGGTGCAGTATGTTACAGTATGGTGCAGTATGTTACAGTATGGTGCAGTATGTTACAGTATGGTGCAGTATGTTACAGTATGGTGGGGTATGTTGGTTATGGTGCAGTATATTACAGTATGGTGCTGTATATTACAGTATGGTGCAGTATGTTACAGTATGGTGCAGTATGTTACAGTATGGTGCAGTATGTTACAGTATGGTGGGGTATGTTGGTTATGGTGCAGTATATTACAGTATGGTGCAGTATGTTACATTATGGTGCAGTATGTTACAGTATGGTGCAGTATGTTACAGTATGGTGCAGTATGTTACAGTATGGTGCAGTATGTTACAGTATGTTACAGTATGGTGCAGTATGTTACAGTATGGTGCAGTATGTTACAGTATGGTGCAGTATGTTACAGTATGGTGCAGTATGTTACAGTATGGTGCAGTATATTACAGTATGGTGCAGTATGTTACAGTATGGTGCTGTATATTACAGTATGGTGCAGTATGTTACAGTATGGTGCAGTATGTTACAGTATGGTGCAGTATGTTACAGTATGGTGCAGTATGTTACAGTATGGTGCTGTATATTACAGTATGGTGCAGTATGTTACAGTATGGTGCAGTATGTTACAGTATTGTGCAGTATGTTACAGTATGGTGGGGTATGTTGGTTATGGTGCAGTATATTACAGTATGGTGCAGTATGTTACAGTATGGTGCAGTATGTTACAGTATGGTGCAGTATGTTACAGTATGGTGCAGTATGTTACAGTATGGTGCAGTATGTTACAGTATGGTGCAGTATGTTACAGTATGGTGCAGTATGTTACAGTATGGTGCAGTATGTTACAGTATGGTGCAGTATGTTACAGTATGGTGCAGTATGTTACAGTATGGTGCAGTATGTTACAGTATGGTGCAGTATGTTACAGTATGGTGCAGTATGTTACAGTATGATGCAGTATGGTGCAGTATGTTACAGTATGGTGCAGTATGTTACAGTATGGTGCAGTATGTTACAGTATGGTGCAGTATGTTACAGTATGGTGCAGTATGTTACAGTATGGTGCAGTCAGTATATTACAGTATGGTGCAGTATGTTACAGTATGGTGCAGTATATTACAGTATGGTGCAGTATGTTACAGTATGGTGCAGTATGTTACAGTATGGTGCAGTATATTACAGTATGGTGCAGTATGTTACAGTATGGTGCAGTATGTTACAGTATGGTGCAGTATGTTACAGTATGGTGCAGTATATTACAGTATGGTGCAGTATGTTACAGTATGGTGCAGTATGTTACAGTATGGTGCAGTATATTACAGTATGGTGCAGTATGTTACAGTATGGTGCAGTATGTTACAGTATGGTGCAGTATGTTACAGTATGGTGCAGTATGTTACAGTATGGTGCAGTATGTTACAGTATGATGCAGTATGGTGCAGTATGTTACAGTATGGTGCAGTATGTTACAGTATGGTGCAGTATGTTACAGTATGGTGCAGTATGTTACAGTATGGTGCAGTATGTTACAGTATGGTGCAGTATGTTACAGTATGGTGCAGTATGTTACAGTATGATGCAGTATGGTGCAGTATGGTGCAGTATGTTACAGTATGGTGCAGTATGTTACAGTATGGTGCAGTATATTACAGTATGGTGCAGTATATTACAGTATGGTGCAGTATGTTACAGTATGGTGCAGTATGTTACAGTATGGTGCAGTATGGGTACCAACTGAGGATAAGGAGGAACCAAACCAAAAACAGGCTTTAAATATTTGAAGACAAGTTTAAAGTTAGTTCCCCATTGGGACTTGAAATGTCTTATTCCTTGTCTCGCCTCTTTATTTTGGGGGGCATTTGTAACTCCGCCCCCTCGCTACAGTGTTTATGTAAAGTGTCAGTTGTGTTTGACAGTTGGTCTGAAGGGAGGAGGCTGAAACAGAGGGGGAACTGGCACAGGACTGTCAACCATTTTAACATGACACTATCAAGACATAGACATAAAGTTGAAGTCGGAAGTTTACATACAGCTTAGCCAAATACATTTAAACTCAGTTTTTCACAATTCCTGACATTTAATCCTAGTAAAAAAAATCCCTGTTTTAGGTCAGTTAGGATCACCACTTTATTTTAAGAATGTGAAATGTCAGAATAATAGTAGAGAGATGTCACGATCGTCATAGGAACATTCAGAGCAAAGCGCAGCGTGACATCGGTTCGACATATTTTATTGATAAGTGAAACGCACAAAAAACAATAACGCGACACGTGACGCTCATGCAGTGCTCACAGACAACTACACAGAAACGAGATCCCACAAAACACAGTAGGGAAATGGCTGCCTAAATATGATCCCCAATCAGAGACAATGCTAAACAGCTGCCTTTGATTGGAAACCATACCAGGCCAACGTAGAAATAAACACACTAGATCACCCACCCTAGTCACACCCGACCTAAGCAAAATAGAGAATAAAAAGGCTCTCTATAATCAGGGCGTGACAAGATAATGATTTATTTCAGCTTTTATTTCTTTCATCACATTTCCAGTGGGTCAAAAGTTTACATACACTCAATTAGTATTTGATAGCATTGCCTTTAAATTGTTTAACTTGAGTCAAACGTTTCGGGTAGCCTTCCAGAAGCTTCCCACAATAAATTGGGTGAATTTTGGCCCATTTCTCCTGACAGAGCTGGTGTAACTGAGTCAGGTTTGTAGGCCTCCTTGCTCGCACACGCTTTTTCAGTTCTGCCCACAAATGTTCAATAGGATTGAGGTCAGGGCTTTGTGATGGCCCTCCAATACCTTGACTTTGTTGTCCTTTTTGTCACAACTTTGGAAGTATGATTGCGGTCATTGTCCATTTGGAAGACTCATTTGCGACCAAGCTTTAACTTCCTGACTGATGTCTTGAGATGTTGCTTCAATATATCCACGTAATATTCCTTCGTCATGATGACATCTATTTTGAGAAGTGCACCAGGCCCTCCTGCAGCAAAGCACCCCCAAAACATGATGCTACCACCTACGTTTTTTCTTACCCTCTCTCTGTCTCTCTCTCGTCTCTCCCTGTTTTTTCTTACCCTCTCTCTGTCTCTCTCTCGTCTCCCTGTTTTTTCTATCCCTCTCTCTGTCTCTCTCTCGTCTCCCTGTTTTTTCTATCCCTCTCTCTGTCTCTCTCGTCTCCCTGATTTTTCTATCCCTCTCTCTGTCTCTCTCGTCTCCCTGTTTTTCTTACCCTCTCTCTGTCTCTCTCGTCTCCCTGTTTTTTCTATCCCTCTCTCTGTCTCTCTCGTCTCTCCCTGTTATTCTTAACCTCTCTCTGTCTCTCTCTCGTCTCCCTGTTATTCTTACCCTCTCTCTGTCTCTCTCTCGTCTCCCTGTTTTTTCTATCCCTCTCTCTGTCTCTCTCGTCTCTCCCTGTTATTCTTAACCTCTCTCTGTCTCTCTCTCGTCTCCCTGTTATTCTTACCCCTCTCTCTGTCTCTCTCTCGTCTCTCCCTGTTATTCTTACCCTCTCTCCGTCTCTCTCTCTCGTCTCTCCCTGTTATTCTTACCCTCTCTCTGTCTCTCTCTCGTCTCCCTGTTTTTTCTATCCCTCTCTCTGTCTCTCTCGTCTCCCTGATTTTTCTATCCCTCTCTCTGTCTCTCTCGTCTGTTTTCTTACCCTATCCTCTCTCTGTCTATCCCTCTCTCTGTCTCTCTCTCGTCTCTCCTGTTTTTTTCTTACCCTCTCTCTGTCTCTCTCTCGTTCCCTGTTTTTTTCTATCCCTCTCTCTGTCTCTCTCTCGTCTCCCTGTTATTCTTACCCTCTCTCTGTCTCTCTCTCTCCCTGTTATTCTTACCTCTCTCTGTCTCCCTGTTATTCTTACCCTCTCTCTGTCTCTCTCCTCTCCCTGTTATTCTTACCCTCTCTCTGTCTCTCTCCTCTCCCTGTTATTCTTACCTCTCTCTGTCTCTCTCTCTCTCCCTGTTATTCTTAACCTCTCTCTGTCTCTCTCTCTCCCCCTGTTTTCTTACCCTCTCTCTGTCTCTCTCTCGTCTCCCTGTTTTTTCTATCCCTCTCTCTGTCTCTCTCTCGTCTCCCTGTTTTTTCTATCCCTCTCTCTGTCTCTCTCTCGTCTCTCCTGTTTTTATCCCTACTCTGTCTCTCTCTCTCTCCTGTTTTCTATCTCTCTCTGTCTCTCCCTGTTTTCTTACCCCCTTCTTACCTCTCTGTCTCTCCCTGTTATTCTTACTCTCTCTGTCTCTCCCTGTTTTTCTTACCCTCTCTCTGTCTCTCTCTCGTCTCTCCCTGTTTTTCTTACCCTCTCTCTGTCTCTCTCTCGTCTCCCTGTTTTTTCTGTCCCTCTCTCTTTCTCATCTCTCTTTCTGTCTCCCTCTATTTCTCCCTCTCTGTCTTTCTCCCTCTCTTCTACCCTCTCTCTCACCTTGTCTCTCTTTCTCTCTCTGGCATTCAGACAGCTCCTCCTCAGACAGCTCCTCCTCTGTTACCTCTCCTTCCTTTCCAGACTGAGTCTCCTCACAGGTCTACAAGCTGTGCTGATGTTTTTTCATTTATGCACCACTTATCTCTTCCACCGGTGTGAGGCAGCGCAGAGAGCTCCGCTGCACAGTGCATACATATTTAACAACACAGAGTGTGTGTGTTTTTGCAGGCATGTACATCCCCAGCTGCGATGAGGACGGCTACTACAGGCAGCTGCAGTGTGACCAGAGCATGGGAGAGTGTTGGTGTGTCGACCAGCACGGAGGAGAAATTATGGGCTCTAGAATCCATGGCAACCCTGACTGTGGTAAGAGCTCTAGGGCTGTAGGGAAGAGCTTCTTGGTGGTTATACAATAACAAAAAGCAGGCATTGTGATTGGTTGAGACGCGTTCTAAGCCACGCTAAAAAAACAACTGTTTAGTATGGGTCAGCCTATGAGAAATGCCTGCGCATCCAGTGTCCCATCAACCATTTCATTAACTTGATGTCTACTGTAAAAAGCATCTAGACATGATATCCCCTTGCTTCTAGCCTAACGTTTGGTTTGCAACAACAGGGGGGTTGTTAGCTTCTATAGGTTTGTACAGACGTTTCTGTCTGTCTCTGGACATTTGCAACATTGTTTCGATATTGAAATTCGATCTCCACTATCCTATTGAGAATGAATTAACGTGTCAGGATGAGACGGACATCTTTTATCGGCCAGTCGAAATCATGAATCAGCATCATTTTTTATGGATATTTGCAAAGAAGTGTCAGTATAAAAACAAGGCAAACGACATGCAGATACTTTGCTGTTATTTTGTCTTCACTGTTTAACGTGACTGGAAGTTAGCCCTAGTTGAGTAGCTAGCAAGCAAGGGATAAGAGCCCTAGATGACTAGCTAGCAAGCAAGGGATAAGAGCCCTAGATGACTAGCTAGCAAGCAAGGGATAAGAGCCCTAGATGACTAGCTTGCAAGCAAGGGATAAGAGCCCTAGATGACTAGCTAGCAAGCAAGGGATAAGAGCCCTAGATGACTAGCTAGCAAGCAAGGGATAAGAGCCCTAGATGACTAGCTAGCAAGCAAGGGATAAGAGCCCTAGTTGAGTAGCTAGCAAGCAAGGGATAAGAGCCCTAGATGACTAGCTAGCAAGCAAGGGATAAGAGCCCTAGTTGAGTAGCTAGCAAGCAAGGGATAAGAGCCCTAGATGACTAGCTAGCAAGCAAGGGATAAGAGCCCTAGATGACTAGCTAGCAAGCAAGGGATAAGAGCCCTAGTTGAGTAGCTAGCAAGCAAGGGATAAGAGCCCTAGATGACTAGCTAGCAAGCAAGGGATAAGAGCCCTAGTTGACTAGCTAGCAAGCAAGGGATAAGAGCCCTAGTTGACTAGCTAGCAAGCAAGGGATAAGAGCCCTAGTTGAGTAGCTAGCAAGCAAGGGATAAGAGCGTTGCCAGCCAGTAAGGCAATGGAACATTTAGAACACGACTGGGTTGAGTTCATAGATACAGAACAAAAAGACTTAACGACTGGGTCGCGTCCATAGATACAGAACAAAAAGACTTAACGACTGGGTCACGTCTGTAGATACAGAACAAAAAGACTTAACGACTGGGTCGTGTCCATAGATACAGAACAAAAAGACTTAACGACTGGGTCGCGTCTGTAGATACAGAACAAAAAGACTTAACGACTGGGTCGCGTCCATAGATACAGAACAAAAAGACTTAACGACTGGGTCGCGTCTGTAGATACAGAACAAAAAGACTTAACGACTGGGTCGCGTCTGTAGATACAGAACAAAAAGACTTAACGACTGGGTCGCGTCTGTAGATACAGAACAAAAATACTTAACGACTGGGTCGCGTCCATAGATATAGAACAAAAAGACTTAACGACTGGGTCGTGTCTGTAGATACAGAACAAAAAGACTTAACGACTGGGTCGCGTCTGTAGATACAGAACAAAAAGACTTAACGACTGGGTTGAGTCCATAGATACAGAACAAAAAGACTTAACGACTGGGTCACGTCTGTAGATACAGAACAAAAAGACTTAACGACTGGGTCACGTCTGTAGATACAGAACAAAAAGACTTAACGACTGGGTTGAGTCCATAGATACAGAACAAAAATACTTAACGACTGGGTCGCGTCCATAGATATAGAACAAAAAGACTTAACGACTGGGTCGCGTCCATAGATACAGAACAAAAAGACTTAACGACTGGGTCGCGTCTGTAGATACAGAACAAAAAGACTTAACGACTGGGTCACGTCTGTAGATACAGAACAAAAAGACTTAACGACTGGGTCACGTCTGTAGATACAGAACAAAAAGACTTAACGACTGGGTTGAGTCTGTAGATACAGAACAAAAAGACTTAACGACTGGGTCGCGTCCGTAGATACAGAACAAAAAGACTTAACGACTGGGTCACGTCCATAGATACAGAACAAAAGACTTAACGACTGGGTCACGTCTGTAGATACAGAACAAAAAGACTTAACGACTGGGTCGCGTCCGTAGATACAGAACAAAAGACTTAACGACTGGGTCGCGTCTGTAGGTACAGAACAAAAAGACTTAACGACTGGGTCGCGTCTGTAGATACAGAACAAAAAGACTTAACAACTGGGTCGCGTCTGTAGATACAGAACAAAAGACTTAACGACTGGGTCACGTCTGTAGATACAGAACAAAAAGACTTAACGACTGGGTCGCGTCTGTAGATACAGAACAAAAAGACTTAACGACTGGGTCACGTCTGTAGATACAGAACAAAAAGACTGAACGACTGGGTCGCGTCTGTAGATACAGAACAAAAAGACTGAACGACTGGGTTGTGTCTGTAGATACAGAACAAAAAGACTTAACGACTGGGTCGCGTCTGTAGATACAGAACAAAAAGACTGAACGACTGGGTTGTGTCTGTAGATACAGAACAAAAAGACTGAACGACTGGGTCGTGTCTGTAGATACAGAACAAAAAGACTTAACGACTGGGTCGCGTCCGTAGATACAGAACAAAAGACTTAACGACTGGGTCGCGTCTCCGTAAACCTAACCAGAATGAAGCCAACCTTACTGAAGCATATATCACTCGTTGGCCGATCCTTCTGTTTTGGCACAGATCTACTATTCACTGGAATCCTCTCAGGATCCCTCACCCTTGACCCCTCCTCCTCTACTTTCTTCACTGCCTCCGCGTACGACACGGTCTGCACTACTCTGACTCAAAGCCACCTCAATCTGCCTCTCTCACAGCAGACACTTCTGATCCCCAGGATCATAGACACCCCTACAGTTAACACCACTTTATCCACCGAAACGACACAATCCTCTTTCCCATTGCCCTCCTGCACACTTCCCACATCTTGGAATCTCCGTCCTTTACACCGCTGTGACATGGCCATAAACGTGGCACCTGAAACACTGCAGTGGATTCGGAACAGAAGCTCTAACAGGAGACCTGATATATCCTAACATGGCTTTGTTGGGTAGAGACTCTGACTCAAAACCAGTGGAGGCTTCTGAGGGGAGGACGGCTCATAATGTCTGGAACAGAGCTAATGGAATGGTACGAAACACATGTGTTTGATGTATTTCATACTATTCCACTCCAGTCGTTACCACGAGCCCGTCCTCCCCAATTAAGGTGCCACCAACCTCCAGTGTTCAAAACTCAAAAGGACTGACGGTGACTCCTCTGTTGCACCATGCTCACCACCGGGTCTGCGTTGCACCAAACGACGAGCGTCACCAACACCAGGAATCTTCAACTTCAATTGTTCCACCTCCAAACCTAACGCTACCCCATAAACCCCTCCCTTTAATGGTGCCCTGTAACTAAGTGTAAAGCAAGATACAGGTCTTTCCCAAGTTGCGTCGCACGGAGAGCCCTGCTCCTCTGATCTGAATAAACACAAACAAACATCACCAGTCCACTTCGGGTTACCTTCACCGGCTCAACAGCACCCACCATCTTTTCCTACCAACCTGAAACCACCCGTGAAACAGCCAAAAGGCCTGGTTCCGCCCTCACTCCCACTGGACCAAACTTGTCTTTATCAATAACCATGTCCATCAATGCAAGTCTCTGGCTCCGAGATCCTCACAACACCATCTACCCCTTCACCTCCAGGAGTGGAACTGGCGTCCGCCTCACTCTGTTTGAACTTGTCATCAGTCTTCCTCTTCATACCCTCTCCATTGTTATTGTTAGCTTCAATAGATTCAAACCTCCCTCAGTCTTCGTCTTCATACCCTCTCCATTGTTATTGCTATCTTCAATAGATTCAAACCTCCCTCAGTCTTCCTCTTCATACCCTCTCCATTGTTATTGTTAGCTTCAATAGATTCAAACCTCCCTCAGTCTTCCTCTTCATACCCCTCTCCATTGTTATTGCTAGCTTCAATAGATTCAAACCTCCCTCAGTCTTCGTCTTCATACCCTCTCCATTGTTATTGCTATCTTCAATAGATTCAAACCTCCCTCAGTCTTCCTCTTCATACCCTCTCCATTGTTATTGTTAGCTTCAATAGCTTCAATACCTCTCCATTGTTATTCAAACCTCCCTCAGTCTTCCTCTTCATACCCTCTCCATTGTTATTGTTAGCTTCCATTGTTATTGTTAGATTCAAACCTCCCTCAGTCTTCCTCTTCATACCCTCTCCATTGTTATTGCTAGCTTCAATAGATTCAAACCTCCCTCAGTCTTCCTCTTCATAGCCTCTCCATTGTTATTGTTAGCTTCAATAGATTCAAACCTCCCTCAGTCTTCCTCTTCATACCTCTCCATTGTTATTGTTATCTTCATTTCAAGCCTCCCTCACTCTTCCTCTTCATACCCTCTCCATTGTTATTGCTAGCTTCAATAGATTCAAACCTCCCTCAGTCTTCCTCTTCATAGCCTCTCCATTGTTATTGTTAGCTTCAATAGATTCAAACCTCCCTCAGTCTTCCTCTTCATAGCCTCTCCATTGTTATTGTTAGCTTCAATAGATTCAAACCTCCCTCAGTCTTCCTCTTCATAGCCTCTCCATTGTTATTGCTAGCTTCAATAAATTCAAACCTCCCTCAGTCTTCCTCTTCATAGCCTCTCCATTGTTATTGTTAGCTTCAATAGATTCAAACCTCCCTCAGTCTTCCTCTTCATAGCCTCTCCATTGTTATTGTTAGCTTCAATAGACTCAAACCTCCCTCAGTCTTCCTCTTCATACCCTCTCCATTGTTATTGTTAGCTTCAATAGACTCAAACCTCCCTCAGTCTTCCTCTTCATACCCTCTCCATTGTTATTGTTAGCTTCAATAGATTCAAATCTCCCTCAGTCTTCCTCTTCATACCCTCTCCATTGTTATTGTTAGCTTCAATAGATTCAAACCTCCCTCAGTCTTCCTCATCATTCCCTCTCCATTGTTATTGTTAGCTTCAATAGATTCAAACATCCCTCAGTCTTTTCAACCTCCTCTCACTTTCAAATCAAATCACATTTTATTGGTCACATGCACATGGTGAGCAAATGTTATTGAGAGTGTAGTGTAGGGAAATGCTTTCCCTCCCATTTTGTATTTATTAAGGATCCCCATTGGCTGTTGCCAAGGCAACAGCTACTCTTCCTGGGGCCCAAACACATTAAAGCACTTACATATAAAATATAATATAAAACAGTACATCATAAAACATTATCACACCACTACATATCTACAATACAAAATGTGTAATACCACCATACAACAATACTACAATGTACGTGTGTGTAGAGTGCGTGTGCTAGCGTGTGCGTGTGTCTGTATCTTTGTGTGTGTTTCTTCACAGTCCCCGCTGTTCCATAAGGTGTATTTTTACCTGCTTTTTAAAAATCTGATTCTACTGCTTGCATCAGTTACCTGATGTGGAATAGAGTTCCATGTAGTCATGTCTCTATGTAGTACTGTGTGCCTCCCATAGTCTGTTCTGGACTTGGGGACTGTGAAGAGACCTCTGCTGGCATGTCTTGTGGGGTATGCATGGGTGTCAGAGCTGTGTTCTAGTTTTTTTAAACAGACAGCTCGGTTCATTCAGCTTGTCAACACTTTTTTCAAAAACAAGTAGTGATGAAGTCAATCTCTCCTCCACTTTGAACCAGGAGAGATTTACATGCATATCATTAATGTTAGCTCTCCGTGTACTTTTAAGGGCCAGCCGTGCTGCCCTGTTCTGAGACAATAGTAATTTTCCAAAGTCTCTCTTTGTGGCATCTGACCACACTGCCGAACAGTAGTCCAGGTGCGACAAAACTATGGCCTGTAGGACCTGCCTTGTTGATAAAATTGTATTGATCACATACACATGTTTAGCAGATGTTATTGCGGGTGCAGCGAAATGCATGTGTTTCTAGCTCCCAACAATGCAGTAATATCTGACAAGTAATAACTAACAATTTCACAACAATACACACAAATTGAAAGTAAAGGAATGGAATTAAGAATATATACATATTTGGACAAGAAATGTCAGAATCTTAAGAGGAGCTCTTTATTATGGACAGACTTCTCCCCATTTTAGCTACTGTTGTATCATTATGTTTTGACCATGACAGTTTTACAATCCAGGGTTACTCCAAGCAGTTTAGTCACCTCAACTTGCTCAATTTCCACATTATTCATTATGAGATTTAGTTGAGGTTTAGGGTTTAGTGAATGATTTGTCCCAAATACAACGCTTTTAGTTTTGGAAATATTTAGGACTAATTTATTCCTTGCCACACATTCTGGACCTAACTGCAGCTGTTTGTTAAGTTTTGCTGTCATTTCAGTCACTGTAGTAGCTGACATGTAATAGTGTTGAGTCATCCGCATACATAGACACACTGGCTTTACTCAAAGCCAGTAGCAGGTCATTAGTAAAGATTGAAAAAAGTAAAGGGCCTAAACAGCTACCCTGGGGAATTCCTGATTCTAACTGGATGATATTTGAGAGGCTTCCATTAAAGAACACCCTCTGTGTTCTGTTGGACAAGTAACTCTTTATCCACATTATAGCAGAGGGTGTAAAGCCATAACACATACTGAAGTCTAACAAAACAACCCCTACAATCTTTTTATCATCAATTTTTCCCAGCCAATCATCAGGCACTTGTCATCTCCCGTCTGGATTACTGCAACTCGCTGTTGGCTGGGCTCCCTGCCTGTGCCATTAAACCCCTACAACTCATCCAGAACGCCGCAGCCCGTCTGGTGTTCAACCTTCCCAAGTTCTCTCACGTCACCCCGCTCCTCCGCTCTCTCCACTGGCTTCCAGTTGAAGCTCGCATCCGCTACAAGACCATGGTGCTTGCCTACGGAGCTGTGAGGGGAACGGCACCTCAGTACCTCCAGGCTCTGATCAGGCCCTACACCCAAACAAGGGCACTGCGTTCATCCACCTCTGGCCTGCTCGCCTCCCTACCACTGAGGAAGTACAGTTCCCGCTCAGCCAGTCAAAACTGTTCGCTGCTCTGGCCCCCAATGGTGGAACAAACTCCTCACGACGCCAGGACAGCGGAGTCAATCACCACCTTCCGGAGACACCTGAAACCCCACCTCTTTAAGGAATACCTAGGATAGGATAAGTAATCCTTCTCACCCCCCTTTAAGATTTAGATGCACTATTGTAAAGTGACTGTTCTACTGGATGTCATAAGGTGAATGCACCAATTTGTAAGTCGCTCTGGATAAGAGCGTCTGCTAAATGACTTAAATGTAAATGTAAATGTCATTTGTGTAAGTGCTGTGCTTGTTGAATGTCCTTTCCTATAAGCTGAAAGTCTGTTGTCAATTTGTTCACTGTGAAATAGCATTGTATCTGGTCAAACACATTTTTTTCCAGGAGTTTACTAAGGGTTGGTAACAGGCTGATTGGTCAGCTATTTGAGCCAGTAAAGTGGGCTTTACTTTTCTTGGTTAGCGGAATTATTTTTGCTTCCCTCCAGGCCTGAGGGCACACACTTTCTAGTAGGCTTACATTGAAGATGTGGCAAATAGGAGTGGCAATATCGTCTGCTACTATCCTCAGTCTTTTCCCATCTAGATTGTCAGACCCCGGTGGCTTGTCATTGTTGATAGACATCAATATTTTTTTTCACCTCTTCCACACTCACTTTAAGGAATTCAAAAGTCCAATTCTTGTCTTTCATCATTTGGTCAGATATACTTGGATGTGTAGTGTCAGCGTTTGTTGCTGGCATCTCATACCTACATTTGCTAATCTTACCAATGAAAATGTCATTAAAGTAGTTGGCAATATCAGTGGGTTTTGTGATGAATGAGCCATCTGATTCATGATGGAGCCGAGTTAGCCTTTTTTTTCACAAATGTTAATTTAAGGTGCTCCAAAGCTTTTTACTATCATTCTTTATATCATTTATTTTTGTTTCATAGTGTAGTTTATTTTTTATTTAGTTTAGTCACATGATTTCTTAATTTGCAGTACCTTTAGCCAATCAGTTGAGCTGCTAGACTTATGTGCCATACATTTTGCCTCATCCCTCTCAACCATACCATTTTTAAATTCCTCATCAATCCAAGGAGATTTAACAGTTTTTACCATCATTTTATTAACTGGTGTTTATTAGTAACTGGAATAAGTAGTTTCATATATGTGTCAAGTACAGCGTCTGGTTGCTCCTCATTACACACCACAGACCAGCAGCGTCTGGTTGCTCCTCATTACACACCACAGACCAGCAGCGTCTGGTTGCTCCTCATTACACACCGCAGACCAGCAGCGTCTGGTTGCTCCTCATTACACACCACAGACCAGCAGCGTCTGGTTGCTCCTCATTACACACCACAGACCAGCAGCGTCTGGTTGCTCCTCATTACACACCACAGACCAGCAGCGTCTGGTTGCTCCTCATTACACACCACAGACCAGCAGCGTCTGGTTGCTCCTCATTACACACTACAGACCAGCAGCGTCTGGTTGCTCCTCATTACACACTACAGACCAGCAGCATCTGGTTGCTCCTCATTACACACCACAGACCAGCAGCGTCTGGTTGCTCCTCATTACACACCACAGACCAGCAGCGTCTGGTTGCTCCTCATTACACACCACAGACCAGCAGCGTCTGGATGCTCCTCATTACACACCACAGACCAGCAGCGTCTGGTTGCTCCTCATTACACACCACAGACCAGCAGCGTCTGGTTGCTCCTCATTACACACCACAGACCAGCAGCGTCTGGTTGCTCCTCATTACACACCACAGACCAGCAAATATTCTTTACATCATCAACATATGAATCACTACAAAACTTGTTGTGTGAGCTCTTATACACTATATTAGGCCCAGCCTTTGGAACTTTTGTTTTTCCTTAGATATGGCTACTGTATTGGGGATCACTACATCCTATGCATTTGTGAATACCGCTTTAAAGCAATCCTCCTCCCGTAATCAATTACTCGACTATTCAAGCCGAAATCTGTTTTTAGCCTCTTCGAGAGACATGCTAAGCCCTGAACTCCCTCTACTTACAGCACTTTGCTTCGCCTCCCAACTATGACCGCAGCACAGCTGTGCTAAAAACGTTGTTTAGCACGCCCTCTCATGTACAATTGCTTTAGTATTACAGGCTGTTGGGCTGTATAGAGGTATAGGGCTGTATAGAGGTATAGGGCTGTAGGGCTGTATAGAGGTATAGGGCTGTAGGGCTGTATAGAGGTATAGGGCTGTATAGAGGTATAGGGCTGTATAGAGGTATAGGGCTGTAGGGCTGTATAGAGGTATAGGGCTGTAGGGCTGTATAGAGGTATAGGGCTGTATAGAGGTGTAGGGCTGTATAGAGGTATAGGGCTGTAGGGGTTTAGGGCTATAGGGCTGTATAGGGGTTTAGGGCTGTATAGGGGTTTAGGGCTGTATAGGGGTTTAGGGCTGTATAGGGTTTAGGGCTATAGGGGTTTAGGGCTATAGGGCTGTATAGGGGTTTAGGGCTGTATAGGAGTTTAGGGCTATAGGGCTGTTTAGGGCTATAGGGGTTTAGGGCTATAGGGCTGTATAGGGGTTTAGGGCTATAGGGCTGTATAGGGCTTTAGGGCTGTATAGGGGTTTAGGGCTGTATAGGGGTTTAGGGCTATAGGGGTTTAGGGCTATAGGGCTGTATAGGGGTTTAGGGCTGTATAGGGGTTTAGGGCTGTATAGGGGTTTAGGGCTATAGGGGTTTAGGGCTATAGGGCTGTATAGGGGTTTAGGGCTGTATAGGGGTTTAGGGCTGTATAGGGGTTTAGGGCTGTGTAAGGGTTTAGGGCTGTTTAGGGCTATAGGGGTTTAGGGCTATAGGGCTGTATAGGGGTTTAGGGCTGTATAGGGGTTTAGGGCTGTATAGGGCTATAGGGCTGTATAGGGGTTTAGGGCTGTATAGGGGTTTAGGGCTGTATAGGGGTTTAGGGCTGTATAGGGCTGTATGACTGTATAGGGGTTTAGGGCTGTATAGGGGTTTAGGGCTGTATAGGGGTTTAGGGCTGTTTAGGGCTGTATGACTGTATAGGGGTTTAGGGCTGTATAGGGGTTTAGGGCTGTATAGGGGTTTAGGGCTATATAGGGCTATAGGGCTGTATAGGGGTTTAGGGCTGTATAGGGGTTTAGGGCTGTATGACTGTATAGGGGTTTAGGGCTGTATGACTGTATAGGGGTTTAGGGCTGTATAGGGGTTTAGGGCTGTATAGGGGTTTAGGGCTGTATAGGGGTTTAGGGCTATAGGGCTGTATAGGGGTTTAGGGCTGTATAGGAGTTTAGGGCTATAGGGCTGTTTAGGGCTATAGGGGTTTAGGGCTATAGGGGTTTAGGGCTATAGGGGTTTAGGGCTATAGGGGTTTAGGGCTATAGGGCTATAGGGGTTTAGGGCTATAGGGGTTTAGGGCTATAGGGCTGTATAGGGGTTTAGGGCTATAGGGCTGTATAGGGGTTTAGGGCTGTATAGGGGTTTAGGGCTATAGGGCTGTTTAGGGCTATAGGGGTTTAGGGCTATAGGGCTTTAGGGCTATAGGGCTGTATAGATGTTTAGGGCTATAGGGCTGTTTAGGGCTATAGGGGTTTAGGGCTGTATAGGGGTTTAGGGCTATAGGGCTGTTTAGGGCTATAGGGGTTTAGGGCTATAGGGGTTTAGGGCTATAGGGCTGTATAGGGGTTTAGGGCTATAGGGCTTTAGGGCTGTATAGGGTTTTAGGGCTATAGGGCTTTAGGGCTATAGGGCTGTATAGTGGTTTAGGGCTATAGGGCTGTATAGGACCACAGGGCTGTATTGGACCGTAGGGCTGTATAGGACCACGGGGCTGTATAGGACCGTAGGGCTGTATAGGACCGTAGGGCTGTATAGGACCGTAGGGCTGTATAGGGCCGTAGGGCTGTATAGGACCGTATAGGGCCGTAGGGCTGTATAGGACCGTAGGGCTGTATAGGGCCGTATAGGGCCGTAGGGCTGTATTGGACCGTAGGGCTGTATAGGACCGTAGGGCTGTATAGGGCTGTATAGGGCCGTAGGGCTGTATAGGGCCGTAGGGCTGTATAGGGCTGTATAGGGCCGTAGGGCTGTATAGGGCCGTAGGGCTGTATAGGGCCGTAGGGCTGTATAGGGCCATAAGGCTGTATAGGACCGTAGGGCTGTATAGGGCCGTAGGGCTGTATAGGGCCGCAGGGCTGTATTGGACCGTAGGGCTGTATAGGACCGTAGGGTTGTATTGGACCGTAGGGCTGTATAGGACCGTAGGGCTGTATAGGACCGTATAGGGCCGTAGGGCTGTATTGGACCGTAGGGCTGTATAGGACCACAGGGCTGTATTGGACCGTAGGGCTGTATAGGACCGTAGGGCTGTATAGGGCTGTATAGGGCCGTAGGGCTGTATAGGGCCGTAGGGCTGTATAGGGCCGTAGGGCTGTATAGGGCCGTAGGGCTGTATAGGGCCGTATAGGGCCGTAGGGCTGTATAGGGCCGTATAGGGCCGTAGGGCTGTATAGGACCGTAGGGCTGTATAGGACCGTAGGGCTGTATAGGACCGTATAGGGCCGTAGGGCTGTATTGGACCGTAGGGCTGTATAGGACCGTAGGGCTGTATAGGACCGTATAGGGCCGTAGGGCTGTATAGGACCGTAGGGCTGTATAGGGCCGTAGGGCTGTATAGGACCGTATAGGACCGTAGGGCTGTATAGGACCGTAGGGCTGTATAGGACTGTATAGGGCCGTAGGGCTGTATAGGACCGTAGGGCTGTATAGGACCGTATAGGGCCGTAGGGCTGTATAGGGCCGTAGGGCTGTATAGGGCCGTAGGGCTGTATTGGACCGTAGGGCTGTATAGGACCACAGGGCTGTATAGGACCGTAGGGCTGTATAGGACCGTAGGGCTGTATAGGACCGTAGGGCTGTATAGGGCTATATAGGACCGTAGGGCTGTATAGGACCGTAGGGCTGTATAGGACCGTAGGGCTGTATAGGACCGTAGGGCTGTATAGGGCCGTAGGGCTGTATAGGGCCGTAGGGCTGTATAGGACTGTAGGGCTGTTTAGGACTAAAACAAAATGTCTTTTTGTTTTATAATAAGACCAGGATTGAAACAAATGCACTGTGTGGACATCTCACTGTACTGAACAGTCCAGAGCAGTGGGATGGCCACAGCGACACAGTGAGGTATGTTTCAATTTCAGCAGTATTAAAGGGATAGTTCATTTGAAATATAAAATACACATTTCTTTCCTTACCCTGAAAGCAGTGTATGGACAAGGAGAGACTGCAATATGTACCAGTATTACTATCCTACTGTATGTTACCTGAAGTCTTTTCTCACATAAAATCATAGGAATTGTTAACTGAGAAATACTCTTTTCAATTTCATCCCTCGCTCCAGATGAACTGCTGGGATATTCTGGAGATTTTGGGAGTGGTGTGGGATGGGAGGATGAGGAAGAGAAGGAGGAGAACGGAGAAGAGGCGGAGGAGGAGGAGGAAGAGGAAGAGGGGGAGGCAGACGACGGAGGATACATCTGGTAGAAACTGAACCCAAACGGAGAACCTGGTCGGGATGGATCCACTGGCCTACAACTACAGGGATGATGGCTGAGGCTTGCGTCCCAAATGGCACCCTATTCCTATGTAATGCACTACTTTTGACCAGGTCTCATAGGGACACCCATAGGGGGTCTGTCAAAAGTAGTGCACTATATAGGGAATAGGGTGTCATTTGGGATGCACGCATCTTTGTCTCCTAACAGCAAAAGATTTGGGGATTTCGGGGCATGGGATTCTGTCTCTATTGTCGTTGATCTGGGGAGTGGGAGGTGTGTGGGGGGGTACAGTGGTGAGATTGCTAGTTTTTGTCTTAAATATGTGAATTATTGCTTAATTCTTTTCTGTTTTGTAAGCAAGAGAGCGTTCTGTTTCACCATAGAGAACTATCATCTGATAATCTGGCCATCAAATGTTACTGTCAGAAACGTTCTGTTTCATCATAGAGAACTATCATCTGATAATCTGGCCATCAAATGTTACTGTCAGAAACATTCTGTTTCACCATAGAGAACTATCATCTGATAATCTGGCCATCAAATGTTACTGTCAGAAACGTTCTGTTTCATCATAGAGAACTATCATCTGATAATCTGGCCATCAAATGTTACTGTCAGAAACGTTCTGTTTCATCATAGAGAACTATCATCTGATAATCTGGCCATCAAATGTTACTGTCAGAAACGTTCTGTTTCAACATAGAGAACTATCATCTGATAATCTGGCCATCAAATGTTACTGTCAGAAACGTTCTGTTTCATCATAGAGAACTATCATCTGATAATCTGGCCATCAAATGTTACTGTCAGAAACGTTCTGTTTCAACATAGAGAACTATCATCTGATAATCTGGCCATCAAATGTTACTGTCAGAAACGTTCTGTTTCACCATAGAGAACTATCATCTGATAATCTGGCCATCAAATGTTACTGTCAGAAACGTTCTGTTTCAACATAGAGAACTATCATCTGATAATCTGGCCATCAAATGTTACTGTCAGAAACGTTCTGTTTCATCATAGAGAACTATCATCTGATAATCTGGCCATCGAATGTTACGTTCTGTTTCATCAGAAACGATAATCTGTTTCAGAGAACTATCATCTGATAATCTGGCTCAAATGTTACTGTCAGAAACGTTCTGTTTCAACATAGAGAACTAAATCATCTGATAGAGAACTGGCCATCAAATGTTACTGTCAGAAACGTTCTGTTTCATCATAGAGAACTATCATCTGATAATCTGGCCATCAAATGTTACTGTCAGAAACGTTCTGTTTCACCATAGAGAACTATCATCTGATAATCTGGCCATCAAATGTTACTGTCAGAAACGTTCTGTTTCACCATAGAGAACTATCATCTGATAATCTGGCCATCAAATGTTACTGTCAGAAACGTTCTGTTTCAACATCATAGAGAACTATCATCTGATAATCTGGCCATCAAATGTTACTGTCAGAAACGTTCTGTTTCAACATAGAGAACTATAGATAATCTGAACAAATACTCATCTGATAATCTGGCCATCAAATGTTACTGTCAGAAACGTTCTGTTTCATCATAGAGAACTATCATCTGATAATCTGGCCATCAAATGTTACTGTCAGAAACGTTCTGTTTCATCATAGAGAACTATCATCTGATAATCTGGCCATCAAATGTTACTGTCAGAAACGTTCTGTTTCATCATAGAGAACTATCATCTGATAATCTGGCCATCAAATGTTACTGTCAGAAACGTTCTGTTTCATCATAGAGAACTATCATCTGATAATCTGGCCATCAAATGTTACTGTCAGGTTCTGTTTCATCATAGAGAACTATCATCTGATAATCTGGCCATCAAATGTTACTGTCAGAAACGTTCTGTTTCATCATAGAGAACTATCATCTGATAATCTGGCCATCAAATGTTACTGTCAGAAACGTTCTGTTTCATCATAGAGAACTATCATCTGATAATCTGGCCATCAAATGTTACTGTCAGAAACGTTCTGTTTCATCATAGAGAACTATCATCTGATAATCTGGCCATCAAATGTTACTGTCAGAAACGTTCTGTTTCATCATAGAGAACTATCATCTGATAATCTGGCCATCAAATGTTACTGTCAGAAACGTTCTGTTTCATCATAGAGAACTATCATCTGATAATCTGGCCATCAAATGTTACTGTTACAGAAACGTTCTGTTTCATCATAGAGAACTATCATCTGATAATCTGGCCATCAAATGTTACTGTCAGAAACGTTCTGTTTCATCATAGAGAACTATCATCTGATAATCTGGCCATCAAATGTTACTGTCAGAAACGTTCTGTTTCATCATAGAGAACTATCATCTGATAATCTGGCCATCAAATGTTACTGTCAGAAACGTTCTGTTTCATCATAGAGAACTATCATCTGATAATCTGGCCATCAAATGTTACTGTCAGAAACGTTCTGTTTCATCATAGAGAACTATCATCTGATAATCTGGCCATCAAATGTTACTGTCAGAAACGCTGTTTCATCATAGAGAACTATCATCTGATAATCTGGCCATCAAATGTTACTGTCAGAAACGTTCTGTTTCATCATAGAGAACTATCATCTGATAATCTGGCCATCAAATGTTACTGTCAGAAACGTTCTGTTTCATCATAGAGAACTATCATCTGATAATCTGGCCATCAAATGTTACTGTCAGAAACGTTCTGTTTCATCATAGAGAACTATCAAACGCTCTGATAGGACCATCAAATGTTACTGTCAGAAACATTCTGTTTCATCATAGAGAACTATCATCTGATAATCTGGCCATCAAATGTTACTGTCAGAAACGTTCTGTTTCATCATAGAGAACTATCATCTGATAATCTGGCCATCAAATGTTACTGTCAGAAACGTTCTGTTTCATCATAGAGAACTATCATCTGATAATCTGGCCATCAAATGTTACTGTCAGAAACGTTCTGTTTCAACATAGAGAACTATCATCTGATAATCTGGCCATCAAATGTTACTGTCAGAAACGTTCTGTTTCATCATAGAGAACTATCATCTGATAATCTGGCCATCAAATGTTACTGTCAGAAACGTTCTGTTTCATCATAGAGAACTATCATCTGATAATCTGGCCATCAAATGTTACTGTCAGAAACGTTCTGTTTCATCATAGAGAACTATCATCTGATAATCTGGCCATCAAATGTTACTGTCAGAAACGTTCTGTTTCACCATAGAGAACTATCATCTGATAATCTGGCCATCAAATGTTACTGTCAGAAACGTTCTGTTTCATCATAGAGAACTATCATCTGATAATCTGGCCATCAAATGTTACTGTCAGAAACGTTCTGTTTCACCATAGAGAACTATCATCTGATAATCTGGCCATCAAATGTTACTGTCAGAAACGTTCTGTTTCACCATAGAGAACTATCATCTGATAATCTGGCCATCAAATGTTACTGTCAGAAACGTTCTGTTTCATCATAGAGAACTATCATCTGATAATCTGGCCATCAAATGTTACTGTCAGAAACGTTCTGTTTCATCATAGAGAACTATCATCTGATAATCTGGCCATCAAATGTTACTGTCAGAAACGTTCTGTTTCATCATAGAGAACTATCATCTGATAATCTGGCCATCAAATGTTACTGTCAGAAACGTTCTGTTTCATCATAGAGAACTATCATCTGATAATCTGGCCATCAAATGTTACTGTCAGAAACGTTCTGTTTCATCATAGAGAACTATCATCTGATAATCTGGCCATCAAATGTTACTGTCAGAAACGCTCTGTTTCACCATAGAGAACTATCATCCTAATCTGGCCATCAAATGTTACTGTCAGAAACGTTCTGTTTCACCATAGAGAACTATCATCTGATAATCTGGCCATCAAATGTTACTGTCAGAAACGTTCTGTTTCACCATAGAGAACTATCATCTGATAATCTGGCCATCAAATGTTACTGTCAGAAACGTTCTGTTTCACATAGAGAACTATCATCTGATAATCTGGCCATCAAATGTTACTGTCAGAAACGCTCTGTTTCATCATAGAGAACTATCATCTGATAATCTGGCCATCAAATGTTACTGTCAGAAACGTTCTGTTTCAACATAGAGAACTATCATCTGATAATCTGGCCATCAAATGTTACTGTCAGAAACGTTCTGATCATAGAGAACTATCATCTGATAATCTGGCCATCAAATGTTACTGTCAGAAACGTTCTGTTTCATCATAGAGAACTATCATCTGATAATCTGGCCATCAAATGTTACTGTCAGAAACGTTCTGTTTCATCATAGAGAACTATCATCTGATAATCTGGCCATCAAATGTTACTGTCAGAAACGTTCTGTTTCATCATAGAGAACTATCATCTGATAATCTGGCCATCAAATGTTACTGTCAGAAACGTTCTGTTTCATCATAGAGAACTATCATCTGATAATCTGGCCATCAAATGTTACTGTCAGAAACGTTCTGTTTCATCATAGAGAACTATCATCTGATAATCTGGCCATCAAATGTTACTGTCAGAAACGTTCTGTTTCATCATAGAGAACTATCATCTGATAATCTGGCCATCAAATGTTACTGTCAAAACATCATAGAAACATTCTGTTTCATCATAGAGAACTATCATCTGATAATCTGGCCATCAAATGTTACTGTCAGAAACGTTCTGTTTCACCATAGAGAACTATCATCTGATAATCTGGCCATCAAATGTTACTGTCAGAAACGTTCTGTTTCACCATAGAGAACTATCATCTGATAATCTGGCCATCAAATGTTACTGTCAGAAACGTTCTGTTTCATCATAGAGAACTATCATCTGATAATCTGGCCATCAAATGTTACTGTCAGAAACGTTCTGTTTCAACATAGAGAACTATCATCTGATAATCTGGCCATCAAATGTTACTGTCAGAAACGTTCTGTTTCATCATAGAGAACTATCATCTGATAATCTGGCCATCAAATGTTACTGTCAGAAACGTTCTGTTTCATCATAGAGAACTATCATCTGATAATCTGGCCATCAAATGTTACTGTCAGAAACGTTCTGTTTCATCATAGAGAACTATCATCTGATAATCTGGCCATCAAATGTTACTGTCAGAAACGTTCTGTTTCATCATAGAGAACTATCATCTGATAATCTGGCCATCAAATGTTACTGTCAGAAACGTTCTGTTTCATCATAGAGAACTATCATCTGATAATCTGGCCATCAAATGTTACTGTCAGAAACGTTCTGTTTCATCATAGAGAACTATCATCTGATAATCTGGCCATCAAATGTTACTGTCAGAAACGTTCTGTTTCATCATAGAGAACTATCATCTGATAATCTGGCCATCAAATGTTACTGTCAGAAACATTCTGTTTCATCATAGAGAACTATCATCTGATAATCTGGCCATCAAATGTTACTGTCAGAAACGTTCTGTTTCACCATAGAGAACTATCATCTGATAATCTGGCCATCAAATGTTACTGTCAGAAACGTTCTGTTTCATCATAGAGAACTATCATCTGATAATCTGGCCATCAAATGTTACTGTCAGAAACGTTCTGTTTCATCATAGAGAACTATCATCTGATAATCTGGCCATCAAATGTTACTGTCAGAAACGTTCTGTTTCATCATAGAGAACTATCATCTGATAATCTGGCCATCAAATGTTACTGTCAGAAATGCATCTCGTATCATACATGTATGTTACATTGTGAATTCAATTGCTTGAATATTGAAATCGCAGATCTGCTAAAAATGGAACGGATTGAGACCTGAGACAGTGGAAAAGGGTTCAATATTTACCTGGTTATGTTGTCAAAATCAGAGATGCTACGTATATAAATCCTGTAGCTATGATCTATGAAGCAGGACAACGAGACTAGACTACTCTGGTTATATCCCAAATGGAATAATATCCCTTTATAGTGTACAGCTTTTTATCAGGGCCTGTAAAGCTCTGGTCTGAAGTCGTGCACTACACAGGGATTAGGGAGCCACTTGGGGATGCAAGCCTCTCTTTCGAGGGTGATTCCACTACTGAGAGAAATGATTCTTTTTCTCTTAAACGTTTCTTAACGAAGCATATTTCTCGGTTCGATTTTGACGCGGATGTCGTCAAAGTAACGTTGCTCATTGGATCATTTGTGAAAATGACCGTGTTTCGTGCATTATGTGGGTACATACAGGACTGAGAAACAGGCTTGTTATTCAAGGAAGGCTTTTGTGCTACTTTATTGCTAAAAGGTATAACTGATGTACACGGCTCTCTGCGGTCTATAAACCTTTAAAATACTATATATATATATCGATTAACATAGACACAATAACTACTAATATCTCTTATGAAACTGCTTTGGGAACTTTGTTTCTTATTGTTTTATTTCAACTCAAAACTTGTAGAATGTATATTACTTGTCCCTCCCATCAACCTACACCACCAAGGGTAACATGCCAAATGGCCCCCTATGCCCTATATAGTGCACTACTTTCTATCCAGTGCTCATACAGACTCTCTCTGGTCAAAAGTAGTGTAGTATATAGGGAATAGTATTCCATTTGGAATGCAGACACTACCTTATCCAATGGGAACTCTGTAAATCACTTCAAAGAATGTGTCAGTCGATGTTCTATTATTCTCAGTCTTTATTTTGGTGTTTATAAAAACAACGTGTATGCTACTTGAAGTTCTGTGTGTATACTTGAAATCTCACCGTTAGATTGTTTTCTACGAGTATATTGTTGCCATTATTATTCCATCACTTCAGTTGTTTTTAGTATATTGCACGTTATAGTGAACATGAATGTACTTCTCCTAGGCTGAGCACTTTACTATTAAAGGCATTGGGCCACCAAAACCTCTTGCATTTTCAGTACTACTTTACAAATAGCATCTCTCCTGCAATTTTTGTAAGATTTGGGAGGTAAAATCTCTTGAGTCCTTTGTGACGTGACTTCTGTTGAATAGTTAGAAATATAGTGATGTGTACTTGTATGTGATCCACAAAATGACTGACAATGGAGAGTGTGAAAACAAACCCAATGTACATGGACAATTAAAGGATCCTTTATTGCCGAGTCCCTGTCACCTAAAATGGACGTTTATGCCAGAGCTGAACTTGGAGACAGGTTTTCATTTCATTGGTCCTAAACTGCCTCCCGACGTCAGGAAATGAAACTGCACTCTCAACAGTATCGACCCTAGCTCAGCGGTCCCGACCCTAGCTCAGCGGTCCCGACCATAGCTCAGCGGTCCCGACCATAGCTCAGTGGTCCCGACCCTAGCTCAGCGGTCCCGACCCTAGCTCAGCGGTCCCGACCATAGCTCAGTGGTCCCGACCCTAGCTCAGTGGTCCCGACCCTAGCTCAGCGGTCCCGACCATAGCTCAGCGGTCCCGACCATAGCTCAGCGGTCCCGACCATAGCTCAGCGGTCCCGACCATAGCTCAGCGGTCCCGACCATAGCTCAGCGGTCCCGACCCTGGCTCAGCGGTCCCGACCATAGCTCAGCGGTCCCGACCATAGCTCAGCGGTCCCGACCATAGCTCAGCGGTCCCGACCATAGCTCAGCGGTCCCGACCATAGCTCAGCGGTCCCGACCATAGCTCAGCGGTCCCGACCCTGGCTCAGCGGTCCCGACCCTAGCTCAGCGGTCCCGACCATAGCTCAGCGGTCCCGACCCTAGCTCAGCGGTCCCGACCCTGGCTCAGCGGTCCCGACCATAGCTCAGCGGTCCCGACCATAGCTCAGCGGTCCCGACCCTGGCTCAGCGGTCCCGACCATAGCTCAGCGGTCCCGACCATAGCTCAGCGGTCCCGACCATAGCTCAGTGGTCCCGACCATAGCTCAGTGGTCCCGACCATAGCTCAGTGGTCTCGACCTATTACCTTTATGGTCCACTACTTTTGACCAGGGTCAATAGGGTTCACTTTATAAAGAATGGGGTGCCATTTGGGACTCATTCTCTGAGCTACAGCACCAACAATACTGTGATACAAACCTAAAGGAGACTGAGCTACATCACCAACAACACTGTGATATAAAACCTAAAAGAGACTGAGCTACATCACCAACAATACACTGATATAAACCTAAAGGAGACTGAGCTACATCACCAACAACACTGATATAAACATAAAGGAGACTGAGCTACAGCACCAACAATACTCTGATATAAAACCTAAAGGAGACTGAGCTACATCACCAACAACACTGATATAAACATAAAGGAGACCGAGCTACAGCACCAACAATACTCTGATATAAAACCTAAAGGAGACTGAGCTACATCACCAACAATACTCTGATATAAAACCTAAAGGAGACTGAGCTACATCACCAACAACACTGATACAAACCTAAAGGAGACTGAGCTACATCACCAACAACTCTGATATAAACATAAAGGAGACTGAGCTACAGCACCAACAACACTCTGATATAAACCTAAAGGAGACTGAGCTACAGCACCAACAATACTCTGATATAAACCTAAAAGAGACTGAGCTACATCACCAACAATACTCAACAATAATAAAACCTAAAGGAGACTGAGCTAAGGCACCAACAACACTCTGATATAAACCTAAAGGAGACTGCGCTACATCAACAACAATACTCAACAATAATAAAACCTAAAGGAGACTGAGCTACAGCACCAACAATACTCTGATATAAACCTAAAAGAGACTGAGCTACATCACCAACAATACTCAACAATAATAAAACCTAAAGGAGACTGAGCTAAGGCACCAACAACACTCTGATATAAACCTAAAGGAGACTGCGCTACATCAACAACAATACTCAACAATAATAAAACCTAAAGGAGAGGGTAGAGATATGCTATGATGCACTCTTTGGAAGTTGCATGATAACAGCCCTGTACCGAAGATTATATTTAGAGTTAATGGCTCAGTTATACAGTATTTGCAAATACTGCGCATCTCAAACATACTTTATTATCACACGTAGATTAGAAGTGTCGATGTGTAGCATTTGCAATTTAATCTTTACAGCCTTACAACAAAACATGACAAGTGAGGAATGATTGTTAAAAATATTTATGGAATTTCTCACGTTAAAATGATCCGAGTTATCATAAGTACATCCAGTAATAATGTCTATGTGCCAAATGGCAACCTATACTTTATAGTGCACTACATTGGACCAGGGTCAATAGGGCTTTGGTCAAAAGTAGTGCACTATGTAGGTAATAGGGTGTTATTTGGGATTTACAACCTGCGTGTTTTGTCAGCTCCAGGATAATGAATTGTACAAAGAAAGAGACCATCTCCATTTTACATTATTTACAATGAATACAGAAATGTTAATGGTACTCAATAGTTAAATACTGATATACAGCGTTGGGGTTCAGTTTCATTTCAATTCAGGTAGGAAACGGAAACTCCAATTAAATTGTTCCTCATTAAAAAGCTTTGAGAATAAATGTAAATATCAGTTTAGTTCCTGAATTGAAATGGAACTGAGCCCAAGGCTGGCTGATATAAAGGCTGTTATTCCCAGAGATTCAGAGCTACAGACGTACTCTCATATCATTGTACTGATAGTCAAGAAGTACCTGCAGCATTTCAACCATAGATTTGTCTGAATCACAAAGCCAATACTTCACATCATGGACATCATAAATCATTTCAATAAATGACCTACACAGCAGACAGGAAATGTGACAAGTAGATCATCAAAAGGCTGAATCAGACTGCTGAAACACTCCCTCTATTTAAACTATAAGGCAGTATTAGCCTACGTGGCTGGAAGTACCCGTTCCCATTAGTTAATTCTGATAATAATTGTAAGTCGCTCTGGATAAGAGTGTCTGCTAAATGACTTAAATGTAAATGTAAATAATAATCAACTAAAATATGTTGGTGATGGCCATTTCAGATTCAAATTAAATTGACATCAAGATAATAAGAAATGTTGCAAATGACAGAGGCTTAGAATGACAAAGAAGATTTACCAGTAGGCCTAGAAATTAGAGGTCGACCGATTAATCATAATGGCCGATTAATTAGGGCCGATTTCAAGTTTCAGATTGTTATGAAAATCTGTATTTTGGGGCGCAGATTTGCAGATAAAAAAAAAAAACATTTTTTAAAATTAATTATACCTTTATTTAACTAGGCAAGTCAGTTAAGAACACATTCTTACTTTCAATGACGGCCTAAGAACGGTGGGTTAACTGCCTTGTTCAGGGGCAGAACGACAGATTGTCACCTGTCAGCTCGGGGGATCCAATCTTGCAACCTTACAGTTAACTAGTCCAACGCAATAACGACCTGCCTCTCTCTCGTTGCACTCCACAAGGAGCCTATTACGCGAATGCAGTAAGCCAAGGTAAGTTGCTAGCTAGCATTAAACTTATCTTATAAAAAACAATCAATCACAAGTTAACTACACATGGTTGATGATATTACTAGATATTATCTAGCGTATCCTGTGTTGCATATAATCTGACTGAGCATACAAGTATCTAAGTATCTGACTGAGCGGTGGTAGGCATATTTGTGCGTTTTGCCAGCAGCTCTTCATTGTGGCCAAGCATTGCACTGTTAATGACTTCAAGCCTATTAACTCCCGAGATTAGCTGGTGTTACCGATGTGAAAAAGGCTAGGTAGTTAACGCGCACTAATAGCATTTCAAACGTCACTCGCTCTGAGCCTTCTAGTAGTTGTTCCCCTTGCTCTGCATGGGTAACGCTGCTTCGAGGGTGGCTGTTGACGTTCTGTTGCTGGTTCGAGCCCAGGGAGGAGCGAGGAGAGGGTCGGAAGCTATACTGTTACACTGGCAATGCTAAAGTGCCTATAAGAACATCCAATAGTCAAAGGTTAATGAAATACAAAAGAGGGAAATAGTCCTATAATTCCCATAAAAACAACAACCTAAAACTTCTTACCTGGGAATATTGAAGACTCATGTTAAAAGGAACCACCAGCTTTAAATGTAACCTTTCTTACATGGCACATATTGCACTTTTACTTTCTTCTCCAACACTTTGTTTTTGCATTATTTAAACCAAATTGAACATGTTTCATTATTTAGTTGAGGCTAAATTGATTTTATTGATGTATTATATTAAGTTAAAATAAGTGTTAATTCAGTATTGTTGTAATTATCATTACTACAAATAAATAAATAAAAATCGGCTTCGGCTTTTTTTTGGTCCTCCAATAATCGGTATCGGCATTGAAAAATCCTAATCAGTCGACCTCTACTAGAAATATCTGGGACGTGTTCATTTTAGGGCCTGCAACGGAAAACATTTTAAAACATTTTGCAACTGAAAACGAAAATGATTGTTTCCATTGTCCAAGTGCCGTTTCAGTCCATTTTCATCCGTTTGGTGCCTAATGAACACGACCCAGGTCTGCGAACAGGAAAGGGCATGGACCAAGAGCCCTATTCAAACTGGTGCCCAGGCTATCTGGTGTTTCCTTGAGTAGTACGTCACTCAAAGCATGCAAGTGGGATTTATTTTTTAAACCAGCCTTGATCGAATAGGGCCCAAATATCTATTTTTAAACCAGACTTGATTGAAAAAGGACCAATATATGTATTTTAAACCAGACTTGATTGAAAAGGGACCAAATATCTATATTTTTCAACAAAAACCTCTGCCAGGGCTATGTTAGTAGAGTAGCATAGCCTTTTTTGTTAAGATTAGCATTGCAGTGGCCACTGATGGTCATTCCGCTTTATTGCTGCATACCATGGAATGATGGCAATGGCGGTCTCTTATTCTGGCCTGTTACAATGTACCTGCATATCATGGCACTATAGCCATTCATTCATTAAACTGTAGTAGGACAAACATTACATCACTACTACAACCCCCCCCAGGTCTATTATATGTACACATCCCAAAGTCACTTGCAAAATAGTTTGCATACGTCTTTGGCTGAGTGCATTGAAGGCAATAGCTGCGTGGACCATTACAATTGATCTCAAACCCCTGGTACGCGTACCAAATGTCAACCCTATTCCCTATTTAGTGCACTACTTTTGATCAGGGTTGGAACCCTATTCCCTATTTAGTGCACTACTTTTGATCAGGGTTGGAACCCTATTCCCTATTTAGTGCACTACTTTTGACCAGGGTTGGAACCCTATTCCCTTTTTAGTGCACTATTTTTGACCAGGGTGGGGGCATAGAAAGTATGGGTTCTCTGAAGTAGTGCACTATATAGTCAATATGCTGCCATTTGGGATATACATGCCATGTATAGAAATAGAATCAGGTCAAATGGACTCCGCCCCTAAACCTTAGATGACGTTCTATTCGATGCGATTGGAACTTGGGTCTGTTGGAATATTCCTGCTCAGTCTATCTATCCTCTTTCATGTCCTCTTAGTGATAAGAACATCTTATTCTAGGTAGGACTGCTATGTACAAGTATTTGTACCGCCACCATTCACATAAATATCCTTATCATTTATAATCTATTTAATTTAAAACTACTTGGTCCTTCATGTTTCAGAAATAATTGTAAAGTTCACAGTATACCTTATAAAGGTTCTACATTGGTACAGGTCATCTGCCGTATACTGTAGCTTGAATTGCAGCTATGATCAAATCTGTTGGGGTAGAACCGGATACTCTAATTTACACGCCAGAGAACGGGTCGACGTTATACTTAACTAATGGACTTATTAGTATTACACGCAAACCCATCTTGAATCTTGTGACCATGAACCACTTTTAAAAGTTTGCATAGATAGAAACCTTTAAAATGGACCAATTAATGCTGAAATTGACAGATTATTGGGAGCTTCACATCTTTCCACATGGTGTGGGGGTGGACGATATGGGCCATTTCATTTGATAGCTTATCCTCTTCATTCCCCCCAGAAAGATGGGAGTCCGTTTAGTAAAAGAAGCGCTGCCTAGATGTCAGTCGATGTATTGTGCCAGCCACCTGAAGCCATCTCCATAGCCCTGCTTCTTCAGGACACTGCACATGAAAATCTCCAGAGGTCGTGCCTGCAGCTCCTTCACCGACACGTTACCCTGGAGAAGAACAACAGGATCAAGCTGTTATAAAAGACCACTCCAGCAACACGTTACCCTGGAGAAGAACAACAGGATCAAGCTGTTATAAAAGACCAGTCCAGCAACACGTTACCCTGGAGAAGAACAACAGGATCAAGCTGTTATAAAAGACCACTCCAGCAACACGTTACCCTGGAGAAGAACAACAGGATCAAGCTGTTATAAAGACCAGTCCAGCAACACTGTTACCCTGGAGAAGAACAACAGGATCAAGCTGTTATAAAAGACCAGTCCAGCAACACGTTACCCTGGAGAAGAACAACAGGATCAAGCTGTTATAAAAGACCAGTCCAGCAACACGTTACCCTGGAGAAGAACAACAGGATCAAGCTGTTATAAAAGACCACTCCAGCAACACGTTACCCTGGAGAAGAACAACAGGATCAAGCTGTTATAAAAGACCAGTCCAGCAACACGTTACCCTGGAGAAGAACAACAGGATCAAGCTGTTATAAAAGACCAGTCCAGCAACACGTTACCCTGGAGAAGAACAACAGGATCAAGCTGTTATAAAAGACCAGTCCAGCAACACGTTACCCTGGAGAAGAACAACAGGATCAAGCTGTTATAAAAGACCAGTCCAGCAACACGTTACCCTGGAGAAGAACAACAGGAACAAGCTGTTATAAAAGACCAGTCCAGCAACACGTTACTCTGGAGAAGAACAACAGGATCAAGCTGTTATAAAAGACCAGTCCAGCAACACGTTACCCTGGAGAAGAACAACAGGATCAAGCTGTTATAAAAGACCACTCCAGCAACACGTTACCCTGGAGAAGAACAACAGGATCAAGCTGTTATAAAAGACCAGTCCAGCAACACGTTACCCTGGAGAAGAACAACAGGATCAAGCTGTTATAAAAGACCACTCCAGCAACACGTTACCCTGGAGAAGAACAACAGGATCAAGCTGTTATAAAAGACCACTCCAGCAACACGTTACCCTGGAGAAGAACAACAGGATCAAGCTGTTATAAAAGACCACTCCAGCAACACGTTACCCTGGAGAAGAACAACAGGATCAAGCTGTTATAAAAGACCACTCCAGCAACACGTTACCCTGGAGAAGAACAACAGGATCAAGCTGTTATAAAAGACCAGTCCAGCAACACGTTACCCTGGAGAAGAACAACAGGATCAAGCTGTTATAAAAGACCACTCCAGCAACTTCACCTTTTTTTCTGCTGAAAAACATTATCCCCTAAATATCGTAATGTACACACACTTAAGGTTTAAAAAAAAGAAGAATAAGAATGTTTTACCCACTTGTGCCATACAGTGCATTCAGAAACTATTCAGACCCCTTGACTTTTTCCACATTGTTAGGTTACAGCCTCATTCTAAAATGTATTCAATTATTTGTTTTCCTCATCAATCTATCTCTACCTGCACATTCATCTTCTGCCGATCTACCGTTCCAGTGTTTAATTGCTATATTGTAATTACTTCGCCACCATGGCCTATTTATTTCCTTATCTTACCTCATTTGCACTCACTGTATATAGACTTTTTGTTTTCTTTTGTTCTACTGTATTATTGACTGTATGTTTTGTTTATTCCATGTGTAACTCTGTGTTGTTGTATGTGTCAAACTGCTATGCTTTATATTGGGCAGGTCACAGTTGCAAATGAGAACTTGCTCTCAACTAGCCTACCTGGTTAAATAAAGGTGTTCTCAACTAGCCTACTTGGTTAAATAAAGGTGTTCTCAACTAGCCTACCTGGTTAAATAAAGGTGTTCTCAACTAGCCTACTTGGTTAAATAAAGGTGTTCTCAACTAGCCTACCTGGTTAAATAAAGGTGAAATTTAAAAAAATATTTAAAAAATACACACAACAATGCATAATAAAGCAACAACAGGTTACATTTTTTTGCAAATTTATATAAAAATAATAAATTAACTAATTTCCATAAGTATTCAGACCCTTTGTTGTGAGACTCAACATTGAGCTCAGGTGCATCCTGTTTCCATTGATCATCCTTCAGATGTTTCTACAACTTGATTGGAGTCCACCTATAGTATATTAAATTGATTGGACATGATTTGGAAAGACACCTGTGTGTGCTACAGTTGACAGTGCATGTCAGAGGAAAAAAAAACAAGCCATGAGGTTGAAGGAATTGTCCATAGAGCTCCGAGACAGGATTGTGTCGAGGCACAGATCTGGGGAAGGGTACCAAAAAATGTCTGCAGCATTGAAGGTCCCCAAGAATACAGAGGCCACCATCATTCGTAAATGGAAGAAGTTTGGAACCACCAAGACTCTTTCTAGAGCTGGCCACCTGGCAAAACTGACCAATCAGGGGAGAAGGGACTTTGTCAGGGAGGTGACCAAGAACCCAATGGTCACTCTGACAGAGCTCCAGAGTTCCTCTGTGGAGATGGGAGAACCTTCCAGAAGCACAACCATCCCTTCAGCACTACACCAATCAGGATTTTATGGCAGAGTGGCCAGAAGGAAGCCACTCAGTAAAAAGGCACACGACAGCCCACTTGGAGTTTGCCAAAAGGCACCTGAAGAGACTGACCATGAGAAACAAGATTCTCTGGTCTGATGGAACCAAGATTGAACTCTTTGGCCTGAATGCCAAGCGTCACGTCTGGAGGAAAACCTGGCACCATCCCTACGGTGAAGCATGGTGGTGGCAGCATCATGCTGTGGGGATGATTTTCAGCGGCAGGGACTGGGAGACTAGCCAGGATCAGCAGAGAGAAAACCTTGATGAAAACCTGTTCAGGAGCTCAGACTGGGGCAGAGATTCACTTTCCAACAGGACAATGACCCTAAGCACACAGCCAAGACAACGCAGGAGTGGCTTCAGGACAAGTCTCTGAATGTCCTTGAGTGGCCCAGCCAGAGCCCAGACTTGAACCCGATCAAACATCTTTGGAAAGACCCGAAAATAGCTGTGCAGCCACACTCTCCATCCACCCTGACAGAGCTGGAGAGGATCTGCAGAGAAGAATGGGAGAAACTCCCCAAATACAGGTGTGCCAAGCTTGTAGCGTCATATCCAAGAAGACTCGAAGCTGTAATCTCTGCTTCAACAAAGTACTGAGTAAAGGGTCTGAATACTTTTACATTTCTTTATTTTTTTTTTACCCCTTTTTCTCCCCAATTTTCGTGGTATCCAATTGTTTTAGTAGCTATCTTGTCTCATCGCTACAACTCCCGTACGGGCTCGGGAGAGACGAAGGTTGAAAGTCATGCGTCCTCCGATACACAACCCAACCACTGCTTCTTAACACAGTGTGCATCCAACCCGGAAGCCAGACGCACCAATGTGTCGGAGGAAACACCGTGCAATGAGACAAGGACATCCCGCCAATTGTGCGTCGCCCCACGGACCTCCCGGTCGCGGCCGGTTACGACAGAGCCTGGGCGCGAACCCAGAGTCTCTGGTGGCACAGCTGGCGCTGCAGTACAGCGCCCTTAACCACTGCGCCACCCAGGAGGCCCCGGGTCTGAATACTTATGTAAAATGTGATATTTTCCTTTTTTTTAATGAATTTACACAAATTTCTAAAAACCTGTTTTTGTCATTATATGGGGTTGTGTGTAGCTTGATGAGGAAAGGCTGTGGGTTAGGGTTAGGGTTAGTGTAGAAGTGTGGAAAAATGTTGAGTGGTCTGAATACCTTCCGAAGGGCAACTGTACCTGGACCACCTATTGAGATGGGGCTTTTGTTAAGTAAAATCAGGTGATAAATGAGGTGAAAATAGACTGGAGTACCATTAACATATTCTACAGCATATCTAAAGAACGTGAATACTGTACCGCACACACACGTCATTCAGACACACACACACACACACACACGTTAGTTGTGTTATACACTCATCTGAAATGGACTTTTAAAAAAATAAGATAATGATAATATAATAATAATAATAATGATACAATAATAATAATAATAATAATAATAATAATGATACAATAATAATAATAATAATGATACAATAATAATAATAATAATAATGATACAATAATAATAATAATAATGATACAATAATAATAATAATAATAATGATACAATAATAATAATAATAATGATACAATAATAATAATAATAATAATAATAATAATGATACAATAGTAATAATAATAATAATGATACAACAATAATAATAAAATAATAATACAATAATAATAATAATAATAATAATAATAATAATAATAATATAATAATAATAATAACAATAATAATAATAATAATAATACAATAATAATAATAATACAATAATAATAATAATATAATAATAATAATAATAATAATAAAATAATAATAATAATAATAATAATAATTTTTTTATTTTTTATTTTTTTATTTCACCTTTATTTAACCAGGTAGGCTAGTTGAGAACAAGTTCTCATTTGCAACTGCGACCTGGCCAAGATAAAGCAAAGCAGTGTGAACAGACAACACAGAGTTACACATGGAGTAAGCAATTTAGCAAGTCAATAACACAGTAGAAAAAAATGGGCAGTCTATATACAATGTGTGCAAAAGGCATGAGGAGGTAGGCGAATAATACAATTTTGCAGATTAACACTGGTGATAAATGATCAGATGGGCATGTACAGGTAGAGATATTGGTGTGCAAAAGAGCAGAAAAGTAAATAAATAAAAACAGTATAAAAACAGTATGGGAATGAGGTAGGTGAAAAAGGGTGAGCTATTTACCAATAGACTATGTACAGCTGCAGCGATCGGTTAGCTGCTCGGATAGCTGATGTTTGAAGTTGGTGAGGGAGATAAAAGTCTCCAACTTCAGCGATTTTTTGCAATTCGTTCCAGTCACAGGCAGCAGAGTACTGGAACGAAAGGCGGCCAAATGAGGTGTTGGCTTTAGGGATGATCAGTGAGATACACCTGCTGGAGCGCGTGCTACGGATGGGTGTTGCCATCGTGACCAGTGAACTGAGATAAGGCGGAGCTTTACCTAGCATGGACTTGTAGATGACCTGGAGCCAGTGGGTCTGGCGACGAATATGTAGTGAGGGCCAGCCGACTAGAGCATACAAGTCGCAGTGGTGGGTGGTATAAGGTGCTTTAGTGACAAAACGGATGGCACTGTGATAGACTGCATCCAGTTTGCTGAGTAGAGTGTTGGAAGCCATTTTGTAGATGACATCGCCGGTCGAGGATCGGTAGGATAGTCAGTTTTACTAGGGTAAGCTTGGCAGCGTGAGTGAAGGAGGCTTTGTTGCGGAATAGAAAGCCGACTCTGGATTTGATTTTTGATTGGAGATGTTTGATGTGAGTCTGGAAGGAGAGTTTGCAGTCTAGCCAGACACCTAGGTACTTATAGATGTCCACATATTCAAGGTTGGAACCATCCAGGGTGGTGATGCTAGTCGGGCATGCGGGTGCAGGCAGCGATCGGTTGAAAAGCATGCATTTGGTTTTACTCGCGTTTAGGAGCAGTTGGAGGCCACGGAAGGAGTGCTGTATGGCATTGAAGCTCGTTTGGAGGTTGGATAGCACAGTGTCCAATGACGGGCCGAAAGTATATAGAATGGTGTCGTCTGCGTAGAGGTGGATCAGGGAATCGCCCGCAGCAAGAGCAACATCATTGATATATACAGAGAAAAGAGTCGGCCCGAGAATTGAACCCTGTGGCACCCCCATAGAGACTGCCAGAGGACCGGACAGCATGCCCTCCGATTTGACACACTGAACTCTGTCTGCAAAGTAATTGGTGAACCAGGCAAGGCAGTCATCCGAAAACCGAGGCTGTTGAGTCTGCCGATAAGAATTTGGTGATTGACAGAGTCGAAAGCCTTGGCGAGGTCGATGAAGACGGCTGCACAGTACTGTCTTTTATCGATGGCGGTTATGATATCATTTAGTACCTTGAGTGTGGCTGAGGTGCACCCGTGACCGGCTCGGAAACCAGATTGCACAGCGGAGAAGGTACGGTGGGATTCGAGATGGTCAGTGACCTGTTTGTTGACTTGGCTTTCAAAGACCTTAGATAGGCAGGGCAGGATGGATATAGGTCTATAGCAGTTTGGGTCCAGGGTGTCTCCCCTTGAAGAGGGGGATGACTGCGGCAGCTTTCCAATCCTTGGGGATCTCAGACGATATGAAAGAGAGGTTGAACAGGCTGGTAATAGGGGTTGCGACAATGGCGGCAGATAGTTTCAGAAATAGCGGGTCCAGATTATCAAGCCCAGCTGATTTGTACGGGTCCAGGTTTTGCAGCTCTTTCAGAACATCTGCTATCTGGATTTGGGTAAAGGAGAACCTGGAGAGGCTTGGGTGAGGAACTACGGGGGGCGGAGCTGTTGGCCGAGGTTGGAGTAGCCAGGCGGAAGGCATGGCCAGCCGTTGAGAAGTGCTTATTGAAGTTTTCGATAATCATGGATTTATCGGTGGAGACCGTGTTTCCTAGCCTCAGTGCAGTGGGCAGCTGGGAGGAGGTGCTCTTGTTCTCCATGGACTTCACAGTGTCCCAGAACTTTTGGAGTTGGAGTTACAGGATGCAAACTTCTGCCTGAAGAAGCTGGCCTTAGCTTTCCTGACTGACTGCGTGTATTGGTTCCTGACTTCCCTGAACAGTTGCATATCACGGGGCTATTCGATGCTATTGCAGTCCGCCACAGGATGTTTTTGTGCTGGTCGAGGGCAGTCAGGTCTGGAGTGAACCAAGGGCTGTATCTGTTCTTGGTTCTGCATTTTTTGAACGGAGCATGCTTATCTAAAATGGTGAGGAAGTTACTTTTAAAGAATGACCAGGCATCCTCAACTGACGGGATGAGGTCAATGTCCTTCCAGGATACACGGGCCAGGTCGATTAGAAAGGCCTGCTCACAGAAGTGTTTTAGGGAGCGTTTGACAGTGATGAGGGGTGGTCGTTTGACTGCGGCTCCGTGGCGGATACAGGCGATGAGGCAGTGATCGCTGAGATCCTGGTTGAAGACAGCGGAGGTATATTTGGAGGGCCAGTTGGTCAGGATGACGTCTATGAGGGTGCCCTTGTTTACAGAGTTAGGGTTGTACCTGGTGGGTTCCTTGATGATTTGAGTGAGATTGAGGGCATCTAGCTTAGATTGTAGGACTGCCGGGTGTTAAGCATATCCCAGTTTAGGTCACCTAACAGAACAAACTCTGAAGCTAGATGAGGGGCGATCAATTCACAAATGGTGTCCAGGGCGCAGCTGGGAGCTGACGGGGTCGGTAGCAGGCGGCAACAGTGATAGACTTGTTTCTGGAGAGAGTAATTTTCAAAATTAGTAGTTCAAACTGTTTGGGTATGGACCTGGAAAGTATGACATTACTTTGCAGGCTATCTCTGCAGTAGACTGCGACTCCGCCCCTTTGGCAGTTCTATCTTGACGGAAGATGTTATAGTTGGGTATGGAAATCTCTGAATTTTTGGTGGCCTTCCTGAGCCAGGATTCAGACACGGCAAGGACATCAGGGTTAGCAGAGTGTGCTAAAGCAGTGAGTAAAACAAACTTAGGAGGAGGCTTCTGATGTTGACATGCATAAAACCAAGACTTTTTCGATCACAGAAGTCAACAAATGAGGGTACCTGGGGGCATGCAGGGCCTGGGTTTACCTCCACATCACCCGCGGAACAGAGAAGGAGTAGTATGAGGGTGCGGCTAAAGGCTATCAAAACTGGTCGCCTAGAGCGTTGGGGGCAGAGGATAAGAGGAGCAGGTTTCTGGGCATGGTAGAATATATTCAGGGCATAATGCGCAGACAGGGGTATGGTGGGGTGCGGGTACAGCGGAGGTAAGCCCAGGCACTGGGTGATGATGAGAGAGGTTGTATCTCTGGACATGCTGGTTGTAATGGGTGAGGTCACCGCATGTGTGGGGGGTGGGACAAAGGAGGTAACAGGGGTATGCAGAGTGGATCTAGGGGCTCCATTGTGAATAATAATAATAATAATACAATAATAATAATAATAATACAATAATAATAATAATAATAATACAATAATAATAATAATAATAATACAATAATAATAATAATAATACAATAATAATAATAATACAATAATAATAATAATAATACAATAATAATAATAATACAATAATAATAATAATAATAATGATACAATAATAATAATAATAATAATAATACAATAATAATAATAATAATAATGATACAATAATAATAATAATAATAATAATGATACAATAGTAATAATAATAATAATGATACAATAATAATAATAATAATAATACAATAATAATAATAATAATAATAATACAATAATAATAATAATAATAATGATACAATAATAATAATAAAATAATAATAGTATTGATACAATAATAATGATACAATAATAATAATACAATAATAATAATAATGATGATACAAATTCCACAGGCTACATCTATCTCTATGCTTACCTTTCCAGTGCATTGTCCATCGAGAACGAACGCCTGCCTCAGTCCCCCTTCACTGACGGCTTCAGGACGGTCTATCTTGTTACCCAGGACCAGCACAGGCACAGAGAGGATGGTCTCATCTGCTAACAGGGCCTGAACACACACACACACACACACACACACACACACACACACACACACACACACACACACACACACACACACACACACACACACACACACACACGAGGTTGAGTAATGAGACAGATGGGACAGTGAGAATGTTTGTTGTGTGCCCTGGTGTAACCTGCCTCAACTGGGCTACCTCAACGCGTGGGTTTTGTGTATGCATTTTTCACAATGAATTTTCATAAATTAGACACATTGTGAGCAGTGGAAGTGACTTACATCAAGTTCGATCTTGGATTCTGTAAGGCGGTCGTGGTCGGCACAGTCAACCAGAAAGACAACTCCATTGATAGCCGGCAGGTAGTTCTTCCAAACTCTTCTAGCTGTGAAAGAGACAGAAGATGTAGCACATGAGGTAATGTGTCAAGATGCTGACCAAACCCTAGAAAGACAATGTAATGAGTCAAGATACTGACCAAACCCTAGAAAGACAATGTGATGTGTCAAGATGCTGACCAAACCCTAGAAAGACAATGTAAAGTGTCAAGATGCTGACCAAACCCTAGAAAGACATGATGTAATGAGTCAAGATGCTGACCAAACCCTAGAAAGACAATGTAATGAGTCAAGATGCTGACCAAACCCTAGAAAGACAATGTAATGAGTCAAGATGCTGACCAAACCCTAGAAAGACATGATGTAATGTGTCAAGATGCTGACCAAACCCTAGAAAGACAATGTAAAGAGTCAAGATGCTGACCAAACCCTAGAAAGACATGATGTAATGAGTCAAGATGCTGACCAAACCCTAGAAAGACAATGTAATGAGTCAAGATGCTGACCAAACCCTAGAAAGACATGATGTAATGAGTCAAGATGCTGACCAAACCCTAGAAAGACATGATGTAATGTGTCAAGATGCTGACCAAACCCTAGAAAGACAATGTAAAGAGTCAAGATGCTGACCAAACCCTAGAAAGACATGATGTAATGTGTCAAGATGCTGACCAAACCCTAGAAAGACATGATGTAATGAGTCAAGATGCTGACCAAACCCTAGAAAGACAATGTAATGAGTCAAGATGCTGACCAAACCCTAGAAAGACAATGTAAAGAGTCAAGATGCTGACCAAACCCTAGAAAGACAATGTAATGAGTCAAGATGCTGACCAAACCCTAGAAAGACATGATGTAATGTGTCAAGATGCTGACCAAACCCTAGAAAGACAATGTAAAGAGTCAAGATGCTGACCAAACCCTAGAAAGACATGATGTAATGAGTCAAGATGCTGACCAAACCCTAGAAAGACAATGTAAAGAGTCAAGATGCTGACCAAACCCTAGAAAGACAATGTAATGAGTCAAGATGCTGACCAAACCCTAGAAAGACATGATGTAATGTGTCAAGATGCTGACCAAACCCTAGAAAGACAATGTAATGAGTCAAGATGCTAACCAAACCCTAGAAAGACATGATGTAATGTGTCAAGATGCTGACCAAACCCTAGAAAGACATGATGTAATGAGTCAAGATGCTGACCAAACCCTAGAAAGACATGATGTAATGAGTCAAGATGCTGACCAAACCCTAGAAAGACAATGTAATGTGTCAAGATGCTGACCAAACCCTAGAAAGACAATGTAATGAGTCAAGATGCTGACCAAACCCTAGAAAGACAATGTAAAGAGTCAAGATGCTGACCAAACCCTAGAAAGACAATGTAAAGAGTCAAGATGCTGACCAAACCCTAGAAAGACATGATGTAATGTGTCAAGATGCTGACCAAACCCTAGAAAGACACAGTGTCCAACTTAGTTAGGCCGAAGTCTTACCTTGTACGTGGCCGCCCAGATCAAACGTGGTGAATGTCATTCCAGCTATCGTCAACTCTTCCGATGCTTCAGGGAGAAACAAAACACATTTTAAAAAACGACTGACATTGTGTTCACTGCCGTTATTGGGACGTTAAAAACAACACAATAAAGTAGGTTGAGATGATGCCGCCTACTTGGATGCAACGTGGGCACATGCTGTCCAAGTCGGTCATCTTTCAGCATATGCAGAAGGGTTGTTTTACCAGCATTATCCAACCCCAGGAAAACCAACTTTCCTGATTTTTTGTACAACCCTGGGAAAGCACATTGACAAAGTTCATTCAACTTTTGAGTTGTAAAAACACACCACCACTCATTGTGACATGCAGTACTATACTGATCAGGGTGGGTATAATGTGTGGAACGTTCCAACAGGAATCTGTTCCAAAAACTTTGTAAAATAACAAGGATGCCCACAAACAACGCATACAAAGTTGTATAGCGGCAGAATAAGATACCGGGTAGAGAGGGTGGGCTATTTTGTTACGTTTTTCACTCACCACGTTTATTCCGAAAAATGTCTGTCCTCACTCTGGTAGCCTACGGACAAACATTAAGAATAAGCTACCTAGTTAGTTGATTCCTAATTCGGCAGCTAGTAAGCGAGGTGAATTGATCATGTTACTTTGTATTCGTTGTTTGTGGGCATCCTTATTTACAGCGTTTTTTGGAACAGATTCTAGGTGGAACATAACACACATTGTACCCACCCTACTGATAATACATTATACCCACCCTGCCGATAATACATTATACCCACCCTGCCGATAATACATTATACCCACCCTACCGATAATACATTATACCCACCCTACCGATAAGACATTATACCCACCCTGCCGATAATACATTATACCCACCCTGCCGACAATACATTATACCCACCCTGCCGACAATACATTATACCCACCCTGCCGACAATACATTATACCCACCCTGCCGATAATACATTATACCCACCCTGCCGATAATACATTATACCCACCCTGCCGATAATACATTATACCCACCCTGCCGATAATACATTATACCCACCCTGCCAATAATACATTATACCCACCCTGCCGACCCACCCTGCCGATAATACATTATACCCACCCTGCCGATAATACATTATACCCACCCTGTTGATAGTACATTATACCCACCCTGCCGATAATACATTATACCCACCCTGCCGATAATACATTATACCCACCCTGCCGATAATACATTATACCCACCCTGCCGATAATACATTATACCCACCCTGCCGATAATACATTATACCCACCCTGCTGATAATACATTATACCCACCCTGCTGATAATACATTATACCCACCCTGCCGATAATACATTATACCCACCCTGCCGATAATACATTATACCCACCCTGCCGATAATACATTATACCCACCCTGCCGATAATACATTATACCCACCCTGCCGATAATACATTATACCCACCCTGCCAATAATACATTATACCCACCCTGCCGATAATACATTATACCCACCCTGCTGATAATATATTTTAAGTTATTGACGTGAAATCAGAGATTACCTAAAAACTGTAGCACACCACTAAAGCCTCTGTAGAGCCAATCAAAGAGGAATGACATTTCACTGGTCTTTGCCTAAGAAAGAAAACAATCGGGAAGTTAGCTAGCTAGTAGTTAGCACACTGACAACTCAAGACGGGATCAACTTGTCTCACTGGATCAGCAGTATTTTGACATTTGCATCATGACTATAGTGATAGCTACAGACTCTCTTCACACAAATGCACTTGCTACTGATGCTAGCCAGCTTTAGGTTTATCAACAACAATTACAAGTCTTTTCTTATCCTAGCATGCTATTAGTTAGCACCAGCTGATCGCTAACTTAGCTTGCTATCTCGGCTACGTGGCTATCAGCTTATCTGAAATCCTGGCCTCATGTGGACTAAGGACTCTTTAAGACAGACAGACAGCTCTCCCTTTCGAAGTAAATGTATGACGGAACACACGTAACCTTATGTAACTATATAAATGACTGAATATTTGTAATAAAGCTGCCAAAAGCTTACCTGTCCCTGTCGACAATGACAGCTTTGGTCAGAATGTTTTTGCGGATTCGATCAACGAACAGCTGATTGTATTGTTCTTCGAGGTGACTTCGGGAACTTCCTAACTACCCCGGTGGCGCACTAGCGCCGCCTGCTGTGCGGGAGTATATTGCATTTTTTGTATTTATTTATTTAATTTCACCTTTATTTAACCAGGTAGGCAAGTTGAGAACAAGTTCTCATTTACAATTGCGACCTGGCCAAGATAAAGCAAAGCAGTTAGACACATACAACAACACAGAGTTACACATGGAGTAAAACAAACATACAGTCAATAATACAGTAGAAAGATAAGTCTATATACAATGTGAGCAAATGAGGTGAGATGAGGCCATGGTGGCGAAGTAAATACAATATAGCAAGTAAAACAGTGGAATGGTAGATTTTCAGTGGAATAATGTGCAAAGCAGAAATAAAAATAATGGGGTACAAATAAATAGGGTTTATGGCATTCACCTTTCACCTACCTTTCCCATAAAATACCTCAGATCCTCTGCATTATATCATAGGCATTATATTTAGACATTGCATCTACTAGCTCCCATCGTTTCCTCTTGGCAGTGGAGGATTGTTGGATGGAGTGATTCTTCAGCAGTTCTTTTCACGGTGTGATTTCCGGGTAAGAGTCAACTTCAAGGAAACTGATTTTATTCAACACACCTGTTTAAAGAGCTTTTCTTCTGTCTGCTATAAGGCTTGTGTTGTGATACAGGACCACTAGATACGAGTAAAGACTGTGTTCAGAACCGGAGGAGGGGGATGTGGTGATACAGGACCACTAGATACGAGTAAAGACTGTGTTCAGAACCAGAGGAGGGGGATGTGGTGATACAGGACCACTAGATACGAGTAAAGACTGTGTTCAGAACCGGAGGAGGGGGATGTGGTGATACAGGACCACTAGATACGAGTAAAGACTGTGTTCAGAACCGGAGGAGGGGGATGTGGTGATACAGGACCACTAGATACGAGTAAAGACTGTGTTCAGAACCGGAGGAGGGGGATGTGGTGATACAGGACCACTAGATACGAGTAAAGACTGTGTTCAGAACCAGAGGAGGGGGATGTGGTGATACAGGACCACTAGATACGAGTAAAGACTGTGTTCAGAACCGGAGGAGGGGATGTGGTGATACAGGACCACTAGATACGAGTAAAGACTGTGTTCAGAACCGGAGGAGGGGGATGTGGTGATACAGGACCACTAGATACGAGTAAAGACTGTGTTCAGAACCGGAGGAGGGGGATGTGGTGATACAGGACCACTAGATACGAGTAAAGACTGTGTTCAGAACCGGAGGAGGGGGATGTGGTGATACAGGACCACTAGATACGAGTAAAGACTGTGTTCAGAACCAGAGGAGGGGGATGTGGTGATACAGGACCACTAGATACGAGTAAAGACTGTGTTCAGAACCGGAGGAGGGGGATGTGGTGATACAGGACCACTAGATACGAGTAAAGACTGTGTTCAGAACCGGAGGAGGGGGATGTGGTGATACAGGACCACTAGATACGAGTAAAGACCGTTTTCAGAACCAGAGGAGGGGGATGTGGTGATACAGGACCACTAGATACGAGTAAAGACTGTGTTCAGAACCGGAGGAGGGGATGTGGTGATACAGGACCACTAGATACGAGTAAAGACTGTGTTCAGAACCGGAGGAGGGGATGTGGTGATACAGGACCACTAGATACGAACATAAAGACTGTGTTCAGAACCAGAGGAGGGGGATGTGGTGATACAGGACCACTAGATACGAGTAAAGACTGTGTTCAGAACCGGAGGAGGGGGATGTGATGGTATTTATTTGAAGATTTATGACAATTTTCCTATTTCAGTATCAAACAACATGATGCAAGACACGGTAAAGTGCAGAGGTTTAGACGGACTATAAAGGTCATATAGTTACACATTTGAGAAATATAATAAACATAAAGAACAGGCTTCCTTGGTTGAGTACTTGTCATGTTAAGAGGACAAGCATCAATCACAATTCATACTAAAAATGGGAAACTAATTATACTACACATGTTTTCTGTCATTTTCAAGTATATCCTTCTGTTCAGGTGAGAAAGCCTTTTGGTCCAATCTGAAGGCTCTTCTTTCAGTTCACTTAGACATAGAACCATTTGTCAACTGAGAAAATAAGTAAAAAATGTTCCATTGTAAGTGTGAAATCCAATAAAGTTGAATATATAGATATATAGATAACGTATAGAGATATTTTGTAAATAAATCACAGGTGTATTGAATTTAAATAAGATTAATTTCACGTCAAAGCACATACCAATGTAATTAACTAACAAAAGAAATACACACCTGCACTTGGAATAGGGTCTTCAGGGCCAAAAACACATGCCTACAAGACAATATCATTATTATCAATATTACTTATCAAGCACACATTAATATTACTGCTAAGCAGGTTTAGTAGGATAAGCCAAATAGTAGGATAAGTGAAAGGAACTCACAGCATCAACAACAGCCTTGGCATCAGTAGTGGAACAGCAGAATGGACTGTCTGTGACACAGGTGTTGGTACTGGATCAGTGTTCCAAGAAACAGAACAAGGGAGAAAAACACAAATACAACTGTTTTAGTTGAGAAGACTGTAAAAACACAAATAGAACTGTTTTAGTTGAGAAGACTCTGTAAAAACACAAATAGAACTGTTTTAGTTGAGAAGAAAGGGATGCCTCTGTAAAAACACAAATATAACTGTTTTAGTTGAGAAGACTCTGTACAAACACAAATAGAACTGTTTTAGTTTGAGAATACTCTGTAAAAACACAAATATAACTGTTTTAGTTGAGAAGAAAGGGATGCCTCTGTAAAAACACAAATGGAACTGTTTTAGTTGAGAAGACTCTGTAAAAACACAAATAGAACTGTTTTAGTTGAGAAGACTGTAAAAACACAAATAGAACTGTTTTAGTTGAGAAGACTCTGTAAAAACACAAATATAACTGTTTTAGTTGAAAAGACTCTGTAAAAACACAAATATAACGGTTTTAGTTGAAAATATCTGACTCTGTAAAAACACAAGTTGAGAAGACTCTGTAAAACACAAATATAACTGTTTTAGTTGAAAAGACTCTGTAAAAACACAAATAGAACTGTTTTAGTTGAGAAGACTCTGTAAAAACACAAATAGAACAGTTTTAGTTGAGAAGACTATAAAAACACAAAACAGAACTGTTAGTTGGGAGAAGACTGTAAAACACAAATAGAACAGTTTTAGTTGAGAAGACTCTGTAAAAACACAAATAGAACAGTTTTAGTTGAGAAGACTCTGTAAAACACAAATAGAACAGTTTTAGTTGAGAAGACTCTGTAAAAACACAAATAGAACAGTAAGAAGACTGTTTTTTAGTTGAGAAGACCCTGTAAAAACACAAATATAACTGTTTTAGTTGAGAAGACTGTAAAAACACAAATAGAAGTGTTTTAGTTGAGAAGACTCTGTAAAAACACAAAATAGAACTGTTTTAGTTGAGAAGACTCTGTAAAAACACAAATAGAACTATTTTAGTAAAAACAAGCCATTGACTGAACTAAACCGTCTTATATTGCTTTATCGTTGTTAATTGTTACTTGTCTTCGTAGCAATGCATCCGCATCACTGACAGCCTATTTAACAGACGGCCATATTACACAGAGATTGTAAATCTATATCTCAGTCTCACCAGTTCAGTTCTCCATTGTTGGTCTTTTTGGAGATCAGCGCCTTCCAAAACTCATGAGTTTCCTTGACTGTCTTAAGAGCAAAGTCCTGGGGGGGGCATGTCAAATAAGAAAATAAAACTCTGCATACACCTCCACTATACTACTCTCTGTACTGAGCAGAACGTACGTTGTGTCCCAAATGGCACCCTAGTCTCTTTATAGTGCACTTCTTTTGACCAGGGCCCATCAAAAGTAGTGCACTATGGGAATCGAGTTCCACCCTTGATATGTACCAGAGTAACAATGTGTACTTACATTGCAATACACTGTCTTATTCTATTGTGTGTATAAATTTGTTTTTTTAACCTTTATTTAAGTATTTAAGTTAAGAACAAATTGTTATTTACAATGATAACCCTGGGTTAACTGCCTGTTCAGGGGCAGAACGACAGATTTGTACCTTGTCAGCTCGGGGATTTGAACTGGCAACCTTCCGGTTACTAGTCCAACGCTCTATCCACTAGGCTACTCTGCCACCTGTCCTATAATTGATTTAGAGCAGGGATGTCAAAGCATTGTTTTTTTGTCCGGAGAGCCGCACTGAAAACCGGTTGTATTTCCATGTTACTCTAACCATAGTGAGGAATCTCCCATGTTTCCTGACTGTCTAGTCTCCCATGATTCCTCACTGTCTAGTTTCCCATGCTGACTGTCTAGTTCTCCATGCTTCCTGACTGTCTAGTTTCCCATGCTGATTGTCTAGTTTCCCATGCTTCCTGTCTAGTTCTCCATGCTTCCTGACTGTCTAGTTTCCCATGCTTCCTGACTGTCTAGTTTCCCATGCTGACTGTCTAGTTCTCCATGCTTCCTGACTGTCTAGTTTCCCATGCTTCCTGACTGTCTAGTTTCCCATGCTTCCTGACTGTCTAGTTTCCCATGCTTCCTGACAGTCTAGTTTCCCATGCTTCCTGACTGTCTAGTTTCCCATGCTTCCTGACTGTCTAGTTTCCCAGGCTTCCTGACTGTCTAGTTTCCCATGCTTCCTGACAGTCTAGTTTCCCATGCTTCCTGACCTTCCTGACTGTCTAGTTTCCCATGCTTCCTGACTGTCTAGTTTCCCATGCTTCCTGACTGTCTAGTTTCCCAGTTTCCCATGCTTCCTGACTGTCTAGTTTCCCATGCTTCCTGACTGTCTAGTTTCCCATGCTTCCTGACTGTCTAGTTTCCCAGGCTTCCTGACTGTCTAGTTTCCCAGGCTTCCTGACTGTCTAGTTTCCCAGGCTTCCTGACTGTCTAGTTTTCATTTGGGGGATTATTATCACTACTACACAGTTTCTATTCGGTTTGAGTCATTTTAAAGTATATTGAGTTAGTTATCCTACACGTTTATTTTACTCATACCAGCCGTGGGCTGGATTGGACCCCCTCGCGAGCCGGATTGGACCCCCTTTCGGCCTGCGGGCCATATGTTTGACATCCCTGATTTAGAGGAAGAATCCAATAGTAACTGACGCCAATATCAATGTCTTGCTATTGGGCTTTGCTCTTGTTGGCCTTCTGTGCAGAACAAACAGGTGAAAACTGTATTTTTACCCTGTCCTTGAACTCTCCGTTAAATGCAAACTGGTTCTCAGGTTTTCCATCGGGAACTTTATATTTTTTGAACCACTCAAATGTAGCTTCCAGATACCCAGGCTTGAGTCTTCTTACGTCATCAATATCTGCATTGATAACAAGAAGAAGATGTGTATTCCATGGTTAGCCACAAACACATTTAAAAACACCCACTACTGTGTAACTGTTGATCAGATATCAGACAGACATTCAGCGTCTTCAGGTCTCTGAAAGAAAGTAAGTAACCTTGTCCAAGTCAGAATGGCCCATCAACTCACTACATACTGACACCGGCTCCTGTTTCTGTAGCGGGAGGCAGCTTGACGTATAAGTACATCATTCTGGACAGGATGCTAGTCTATTGAAGGGCCTCTAAAAAGCGCTATATAAATCCCAATACATTCTGAATATGTATTAGATGTCCTCATACTGTTAAAGTTGTTGGCCTCTGGATCCTCCATGTTGATGACAATGACTTTCCAGTCTGTTTCTCCTTCGTCGATCAGAGCCAGAGTGCCCAACACCTTGACTTTAATCACCTCTCCACGAGAGCACACCTCAAAATCACAACGAGAGGGAGATGAGGAGATGAAGAAGAAGAAGTAGAAGGAGAGAGAGAGAAAAGAGAAGAGAGGAAGAGAAAGAGAGAAAGAGAGAAGAGAGAAGGAGAAAGAGAGAGAAGAAGAAAGAAAGAGAAGAGAGAGAAAGAGCGAGAGAGAAAGAGAGCCAGAGAGAGAAAGAGCGAGAGAGAAAGAGCGAGAGAGAAAGAGAGAAAGAGAGAGCGAGAACGAGAGAGAGAGAAAAAGAGAATGAGATTGACAACATTTAAATTAGAAGACTATGAATGAAGACAGTACATTCACACAACCATGTTCCTTTGACAAGCAGAAAACACACACTGAGTAACAACAGAAGGTTTCCTCCATTCAATAAAGTTGTAGTGCAGTACCTTGTATCCTATGTCACAGATGTCAATAGGGTCATTGTCACCACAGCATCCTGTATCTGCGTCTTTATGGCCTGGGTCCTCCCATGTCTGAGAAATAAATAAAGATGGGAGAACAGTGATTGATAACCTGGTTCTATTTTAAATAAACCACAACTTATAAAAGGCATTATAGAACATTCATAACCCCTATAGATGCTCAATAAATCATTCATAAACCCCTATAGATGCTCAATAAATCATTCATAAACCCCTATAGATGCTCAATAAATCATTCATAAACCCCTATAGATGCTCAATAAATCATTCATAAACCCCTATAGATGCTCAATAAATCATTCATAAACCCCTATAGATGCTTCAATAAATCATTCATAAATAACCCCTATAGATGCCCCTATAGATGCTCATAAATCATTCATAAGATGCCCATTCATAACCCCTAGATGCTCAATAAATCATTCATAACCCCTATAGATGCTTCATAAATCATTCATAACCCCTATAGATGCTTCAGAAATCATTCATAACCCCTATAGATGCTTCAGAAATCATTCATAACCCCTATAGATGCTTCATAAATCATTCATAACCCCTATAGATGCTTCATTAATCATTCATAACCCCTATAGATGCTTCAAATCATTCATAAACCCCTATAGATGCTTCATAAATCATTCATAACCCCTATAGATGCTTCATAAATCATTCATAACCCCTATAGATGCTTCATAAATCATTCATAACCCCTATAGATGCTTCATAAATCATTCATAACCCCCTATAGATGCTTCATAAATCATTCATAAACCCCTATAGATGCTTCATAAATCATTCATAACTTCATAAATCATTCATAACCCCTATAGATGCTTCATAAATCATTCATTCTTCATAATACCCCTATAGATGCTTCATAAATAATTCATAACCCTTATAGATGCTTCATAAATCATTCATAACCCCTATAGATGCTTCATTAATCATTCATAACCCCTATAGATGCTTCAGAAATCATTCATAAACCCCTATAGAAACTTCATAAATCATTCATAAACCCCTATAGATGCTTCATAAATCATTCATAAATCATTCATTAACCCTATAGATGCTTCATAAATCATTCATAAACCCCTATAGATGCTTCATAAATCATTCATACATCCTATAGATGCTTCATAAATCATTCATAAACCCCTATAGATGCTTCATAAATCATTCATAAACCCCTATAGATGCTTCATAAATCATTCATAAACCCCTATAGATGCTTCATAAATCATTCATAAACCCCTATAGATGCTTCAGAAATCATTCATAAACCCCTATAGATACTTCATAAATCATTCATAAACCCCTATAGATGCTTCAGAAATCATTCATAACCCCTATAGATGCTTCAGAAATCATTCATAAACCCCTATAGATGCTTCAGAAATCATTCATAACCCCTATAGATGCTTCAGAAATCATTCAATTTGATAAACTCATTCATAAATAGATTTCTTCATAGAGGAGATGCTCATTCATAAACCCCTTAACTAAATCATTCATAAACCCCTATAGGGATGCCTGAAATCATTTAATGCTTGCCTGAGGGGATGGCCTCCACCCCTTTAACTTGCCTGAAGATGGTCCACCCCTTTAACAGGGAGATGGTCCACCCCTTTATAAGATGGTCCACCCCTAACTTGCCTGAGGAGATGCTTCAACTTGCCTGAAATGGTCATTCAATGCTTCTAGGGAATGGTCCCCCCTTTAATGCTTGGTCCACCCCTTTAATCCTGAGGGAGATGGTCCACCCCTTTAACTTGCCTGAGGGAGATGGTCCACCCCTTTAACTAGGAGATGGTCCACCCCTGCTTGCCTTAGAGGAGATGGTCCACCCCTTTAATTGCCTGATTCCACCCCTTTAACTTGCCTGAGGGAGATGGTCCCCCTGGTTAACTAGAGATGGTCCACCCCTTTAACTTGCCTGAGGGAGATGGTCCACCCCTTTATTGTCTGAAGATGGTCCACCCCTAAGATGCCACCCCTTCATAAGATGGTCCACCCCTTTAACTTGCCTTAGAGAGATGGTCCACCCCTTTAACTTGCCTGAAGATGCCACCCCTTTAACTTGTCTGAAATGGTCCACCCCTTCATAAGATGGTCCACCCCTTTAACTTGCCTGAGGGAGATGGTCCACCCCTTTAACTTGCCTGAGGGAGATGGTCCACCCCTTTAACTTGCCTGAGGGATGGTCCACCCCTTTAACTTGCCTGAGGAGATGGTCCACCCTTTAACTTGCCTGAGGAGATGGTCCACCCCTTTAACTTGCCTGAGGGAGATGGTCCACCCCTTTAACTTGCCTGAGGAGATGGTCCATGGGAGATGGGAGACGGCAGCGTAGCCTAGTGGTTAGCCTAGTGCTTCATAAATCAAGGTTCATAAACCCCTGATAAATCTTCATAAATCATTCATAAACCCCTTAACTGATGCCCTTTTATAAATCAAAAAATTCATAAAAACTTGCCTGAGGAGATGTTCCACCCCTTTAATGCTGAGGGAGATGGTCCACCCCTTTAAATCCACCCCTTCTTGCCTGATAACCCCTTTACCCCACCCCTTTAACTTGCCTGAGGGAGATGGTCCACCCCTTTAACTTGCCTGAGGGAGATGGTCCACCCTTTAACTTGCCTGATAGATGGTCCACCCCTTTAACTTGCCTGAGGGAGATGGTCCACCCCTTTAACTTGCCTGAGGAGATGGTCCACCCCTTTAACTTGCCTGAGGGAGATGGTCCACCCCTTTAACTTGCCTGAGGGAGATGGTCCACCCCTTTAACTTGACTGAGGGAGATGGTCCACCCCTTTAACTTGCCTGAGGGAGATGGTCCACCCCTTTAACTTGCCTGAGGGAGATGGTCCACCCCTTTAACTAGGAGATGGTCCACTTTAACATACCCCTTTAATTGCCTGAGGGAGATGGTCCACCCCTTTAAACTTGCCTGAGGGAGATGTTCCACCCCTTTAACTTGCCTGAGGAGATGGTCCACCCCTTTAACTTGCCTGAGGGAGATGGTCCACCCCTTTATAAGATGGTCCACCCCTTTAACCCTGAGGGAGATGGTCCACCCCTTTAACTCCTGAGGGAGATGGTCCACCCCTTTAACTTGCCTGAGGGAGATGGTCCACCCCTTTAACTTGCCTGAGGGAGATGGTCCACCCCTTGCCTGAGGGAGATGGTCCACCCCTTTAACTTGCCTGAGGGAGATGGTCCACCCCTTTAACTTGCCTGAGGGAGATGGTCCACCCTTTAACTTGCCTGAGGGAGATCTTGCCTGAGGGAGATGTTCCACCCTGGTTAACTTGCCTGAGGGAGATGGCCCACCCCTTTAACTTGCCTGAGGGAGATGGTCCACCCCTTTAACTTGCCTGAGGGAGATGGTCCACCCCTTTAACTTGCCTGATAGATGGTCCACCCCTTTAACTTGCCTGAGGGAGATGGTCCACCCCTTTAACTTGCCTGAGGGAGATGGTCCACCCCTTTAACTCATTCATGAGGGAGATGGTCCACCCCTTTAACTTGCCTGAGGGAGATGGTCCACCTTTAACTTGCCTGAGGGAGATGGTCCACCCCTTAAACCCTTTAACTTGCCTGAGGGAGATGGTCCACCCCTCTTGCCTGAGGGAGATGGTCCACCTTTAATCATTCATAAACCCCTTTAACTTGCCTGAGGGAGATGGTCCACCCCTGTTAACTTTAAATGGTCCATTGCCTGAGGGAGATGGTCCACCCCTGAGGGAGATGGTCCACCCCTTTAACTTGCCTGAGGGAGATGGTCCACCCCTTTAACTTGCCTGAGGGAGATGGTCCACCCCTTGGTAAACTTGCCTGAGGGAGATGGTCCACCCCTTTAACTTTGAGGGAGATGGTCCACCCCTTTAACTTGCCTGAGGGAGATGGTCCACCCCTTTAACTTGCCTGAGGAGATGGTCCACCCCTTTAACTTGCCTGAGGGAGATGGTCCACCCCTTTAACTTGCCTGAGGGAGATGGTCCACCCTTTAACTTGCCTGAGGGAGATGGTCCACCCCTTTAACTTGCCTGAGGGAGATGTTCCACCCCTTTAACTTGCCTGAGGGAGATGGTCCACCCTTTAACTTGCCTGAGGGAGATGGTCCACCCCTTTAACTTGCCTGAGGGAGATGGTCCACCCCTTTAACTTGCCTGAGGGAGATGGTCCACCCCTTTAACTTGCCTGAGGGAGGTAGTCCACCCCTTTAACTTGCCTGAGGGAGATGGTCCACCCCTTTAACTTGCCTGACCACCCCTTTATCTTGCCTGAGGGAGATGGTCCACCCCTTTAACTTGCCTGAGGGAGATGGTCCACCCCTTTAACTTGCCTGAGGGAGATGTTCCACCCCTTTAACTTGCCTGAGGGAGATGGTCCACCCCTTTTACTTGCCTGAGGGAGATGGTCCACCCCTTTAACTTGCCTGAGGGAGGTAGTCCACCCCTTTATCTTGCCTGAGGGAGATGGTCCACCCCTTTAACTTGCCTGAGGGAGATGGTCCACCCCTGGTTAACTTGCCTGAGGGAGATGGTCCACCCCTTTAACTTGCCTGAGGGAGATGGTCCACCCCTTTGAGGGAGATGGTCCACCCCTTTAACTTGCCTGAGGGAGATGGCCCACCCCTTTAACTTGCCTGAGGGAGATGGTCCACCCCTTTAACTTGCCTGAGGGAGATGGTCCACCCCTTTAACTTGCCTGAGGGAGATGGTCCACCCCTTTAACTTGCCTGAGGGAGATGGTCCACCCCTTTAACTTGCCTGAGGGAGATGGTCCACCCCTTTAACTTGCCTGAGGGAGATGGTCCACCCCTTTAACTTGCCTGAGGGAGATGGTCCACCCCTTTAACTTGCCTGAGGGAGATGGTCCACCCCTTTAACTTGCCTGAGGGAGATGGTCCATGGGAGATGGGAGACGGCAGCGTAGCCTAGTGGTTAGCCTAGTGGTTAGAGCATTGGACTAGGACCCGGAAGGTTGCGAGTTCAAACCCCCGAGCTGACATGGTACAAATCTGTTGTTCTGCCCCTGAACAGGCAGTTAACCCACTGTTCCCAGGCCGTCATTGAAAATAAGAATGTGTTCTTAACTGACTTGCCTGTTTAAATAAAGGTAAAAAAATAAAATAAATAAAAAACTTGCCTGAGGGAGATGTTCCACCCCTTTATCTTGCCTGAGGGAGATGGTCCACCCCTTTAACTTGCCTGAGGGAGATGGTCCACCCCTTTAACTTGCCTGAGGGAGGTTCCACCCCTAACTTGCCTGAGGGAGATGTTCCACCCCTTTAACTTGCCTGAGGGAGGTCCACCCCTTTATCTTGCCTGAGGGAGATGGTCCACCCCTTTAACTTGCCTGAGGGAGATGGTCCACCCCTTTAACTTGCCTGAGGGAGATGGTCCACCCCTTTAACTTGCCTGAGGGAGATGGTCCACCCCTTTAACTTGCCTGAGGGAGATGGTCCACCCCTTTAACTTGCCTGAGGGAGGTAGTCCACCCCTTTAACTTGCCTGAGGGAGGTAGTCCACCCCTTTAACTTGCCTGAGGGAGGTAGTCCACCCCTTTAACTTGCCTGAGGGAGATGTTCCACCCTGGTTAACTTGCCTGAGGGAGATGGTCCACTCCTTTAACTTGCCTGAGGGAGATATTCCACCCTGGTTAACTTGCCTGAGGGAGATGGTCCACCCCTTTAACTTGCCTGAGGGAGATGGTCCACCCCTTTAACTTGCCTGAGGGAGATGGTCCACCCCTTTAACTTGCCTGAGGGAGATGGTCCACCCCTTTAACTTGCCTGAGGGAGATGGTCCACCCCTTTAACTTGCCTGAGGGAGATGGTCCACCCCTTTAACTTGCCTGAGGGAGGTAGTCCACCCCTTTAACTTGCCTGAGGGAGATGTTCCACCCCTGGTTAACTTGCCTGAGGGAGATGGTCCACCCCTTTAACTTGCCTGAGGGAGGTAGTCCACCCCTTTAACTTGCCTGAGGGAGATGGTCCACCCCTTTAACTTGCCTGAGGGAGATGGTCCACCCCTTTAACTTGCCTGAGGGAGATGGTCCACCCCTTTAACTTGCCTGAGGGAGATGGTCCACCCCTTTAACTTGCCTGAGGAGATGGTCCACCCCTTTAACTTGCCTGAGGGAGATGGTCCACCCCTTTAACTTGCCTGAGGGAGATGGTCCACCCCTTTAACTTGCCTGAGGGAGATGGTCCACCCCTTTAACTTGCCTGAGGGAGATGGTCCACCCCTTTAACTTGCCTGAGGGAGATGGTCCACCCCTTTAACTTGCCTGAGGGAGATGGTCCACCCTTTAACTTGCCTGAGGGAGATGGTCCACCCTTTAACTTGCCTGAGGGAGATGGTCCACCCCTTTAACTTGCCAGAGGGGAGATGTTCCACTCCTGGTTAACTTGCCTGAGGGAGATGTTCCACTCCTGGTTAACTTGCCTGAGGGAGATGGTCCACCCCTTTAACTTGCCTGAGGGAGATGGTCCACCCCTTTAACTTGCCTGAGGGAGATGGTCCACTCCTGGTTAACTTGCCTGAGGGAGATGTTCCACTCCTGGTTAACTTGCCTGAGGGAGATGGTCCACCCCTTTAACTTGCCTGAGGGAGATGTTCCACCCCTTTAACTTGCCTGAGGGAGATGGTCCACCCCTTTAACTTGCCTGAGGGAGATGGTCCACCCTTTAACTTGCCTGAGGGAGATGGTCCACCCCTTTAACTTGCCTGAGGGAGATGGTCCACCCCTTTAACTTGCCTGAGGGAGGTAGTCCACCCCTTTAACTTGCCTGAGGGAGATATTCCACTCCTGGTTAACTTGCCTGAGGGAGGGATGTCCCACCCTTTAACTTGCCTGAGGGAGATGGTCCACCCCTTTAACTTGCCTGAGGGAGATGGTCCACCCCTTTAACTTGCCTGAGGGAGATGGTCCACCCCTTTAACTTGCCTGAGGGAGATGGTCCACCCCTTTAACTTGCCTGAGGGAGATGGTCCACCCCTTTAACTTGCCTGAGGGAGATGGTCCACCCCTTTAACTTGCCTGAGGGAGATGGTCCACCCCTTTAACTTGCCTGAGGGAGATGGTCCACCCCTTTAACTTGCCTGAGGGAGATGGTCCACCCCTTTAACTTGCCTGAGGGAGATGGCCCACCCCTTTAACTTGCCTGAGGGAGATGGTCCACCCCTTTAACTTGCCTGAGGGAGATGGTCCACCCCTTTAACTTGCCTGAGGGAGATGGTCCACCCCTTTAACTTGCCTGAGGGAGGTAGTCCACCCCTTTAACTTGCCTGAGGGAGATGGTCCACCCCTTTAACTTGCCTGAGGGAGATGGTCCACCCCTTTAACTTGCCTGAGGGAGATGGTCCACCCCTTTAACTTGCCTGAGGGAGATGGTCCACCCCTTTAACTTGCCTGAGGGAGGTGGTCCACCCCTTTAACTTGCCTGAGGGAGATGGTCCACCCCTTTAACTTGCCTGAGGGAGATATTCCACCCTGGTTAACTTGCCTGAGGGATGGCTCCATAGTTCCAGATGTATCCTTTGTGTGGATACACGTTGGCCACATAACGGAGGTTCCCCTTCTTGATGTCTTGCTTCAATGGATTTAGAGGATCTTTGGTGGCAATCTGAGGAAAACAATACAACATTCACCTGAATCCAACGAACGGAGATATTAAGTGACGGATGCCTCTGTACCTGTTTACTATGCGTTTGCAATAGAATACTGAATAAATAGTAAGCATAAAACCATACTGCTCATTCTAATTGGAGAGGAGCGAGAACTTCACCTCTGTCTCAGCAGAGCTTCTTTCAAGGTGTCGTACACAGAGGCTAACAAAGGATCATACGACCACAAGACAAGTAGTGAAACAAACCTCCATCTTTGCATTGGTCCATCTGGGTACCTCAACAACAGCATGGAAGATGTTCTGTTGGAGGAAATAACCAATGTTTCAGATATCACCACATTTATGTTGAAAAACACAATTAAATAATGATTGTTGATTAATCACACACACACACACACACACACACACACACACACACACACACACACACACACACACACACACACACACACACACACACACACACACACACACACACACACACACCTGAGCTTCATCTGCATACATTGGTATGTCATGGAATGGAGAGATGTATTTTCCCTCAGTATTTCCTGTGTAGAGAGACAGTGATGATTGCACAGTATATCAGAAACATTCTACTGTACTAATGCATTGCAGTAACTTCAAACGACCTGATTATTAATGAACAGTAACGTTGGGGGACTTACGCCAACATGGAACTCCTCAACTCACATACAGACATACTGTAGATGCCTATACTGTAGCATGAGAGACATAATGTAGATGCCTATACTGTAGCATGAGAGACATACTGTAGATGCCTATACTGTAGCATGAGAGACATACTGTAGATCCCTATACTGTAGCAAGAGAGACATACTGTAGATCCCTATACTGTAGCATGAGAGACATACTGTAGATCCCTATACTGTAGCATGAGAGACATACTGTAGATCCCTATACTGTAGCATGAGAGACATACTGTAGATCCCTATACTGTAGCATGAGAGCCATACTGTAGATGCCTATTGTAGATCCCTATACTGTAGCATGAGAGACATACTGTAGATCCCTATACTGTAGCATGAGAGACATACTGTAGATCCCTATACTGTAGCATGAGAGACATACTGTAGATCCCTATACTGTAGCATGAGAGACATACTGTAGATCCCTATACTGTAGCATGAGAGACATACTGTAGATGTCTATATTGTAGCATGAGACATACTGTAGATGCCTATACTGTAGCATGAGAGACATACTGTAGATGCCTATACTGTAGCATGAGAGACATACTGTAGATGCCTATACTGTAGCATGAGAGATACTGTAGATGTCTATATTGTAGCATGAGACTTACTGTAGATCCCTATACTGTAGCATGAGAGACATACTGTAGATCCCTATACTGTAGCATGAGAGACATACTGTAGATGCCTATTGTAGATCCCTATACTGTAGCATGAGAGACATACTGTAGATGCCTATACTGTAGCATGAGACATACTGTAGATGCCTATACTGTAGCATGAGAGACATACTGTAGATGCCTATACTGTAGCATGAGAGACATACTGTAGATGCCTATACTGTAGCATGAGAGCCATACTGTAGTGTGTACATGTCAAGCTGTGTAGCTACCACCACTAAGCTAGTTCATTACCAAACTATATAGTGATGTATTGAAAGAGCTGGTTACTCACTGAAGAACACCCTGTAGTCCAGTGTGTTGGGCTTGCCCCTCTCCTCGATGGTGAAGCTCATGTCTACTGCCTTATTTTGTTCAGTCTGCTTCTTGGTACTGCTGCTAGTGGGCGTACTTCCTGTACTGCCTGTAGGAGTAGACAATGGGAAGCCCATCGCCTCGTCATGCAGGTTAACTAGTAGGTTAAGACCGTTGGTAGGAGTGTGAAGGAGAGTGTGAGCAGGAGGCATGTGCTCCTCTTATGGCCATGGCAACGCAGGGGTTGGTGACGTCAGGCTTGATCTGTGTGTCTGTGCGTGTCTGTGTGTGTGTGTCTGTGTGACAACAGAAGGGGGGCAAGTCTATAAGGCTCTGTGTTAGTCGGTGAACAAGGAACTACCTTCAATGTTACAATAACTGCACAGTTAAATATAGCACAGTACGCGGGTGAATTTAGACTTTGAGAAAGCTATAATTGGTCCTTGGTAGCCTAACCTAATCTCTCTGCTGTAGAGTCCTACCACTTCTTTGTAAGTCCCTGATCCCTACTGCTGTATAAGACAACTAGATCAGAGGCTAGTCTAAATACAACACATTACTGTCCTTGCTTGGTATGTGTTTTGATGCCCAGTTGTAACGGCCGTTGTTGGTGGAAGGAGAGGAGGACCAAAATGCAGCGTGGTAAGTGTCCATATTGATCATTTATTATTATAAGAACACTAAACAAAACAACAACGAAGAATGAACGAAACAGTCCTGTCTGGTGTAGACACAACACAGTCCTGTCTGGTGTAGACACAACACAGTCCTGTCTGGTGGTAGACACAACACAGTCCTGTCTGGTGTAGACACAACACAGTCATGTCTGGTGTAGACACAACACAGTCCTGTCTGGTGTAGACACAACACAGTCCTGTCTCAAAAGTGAAACCAGGCTACCTAAGTATGGTTCTCACAACACAACCAGTCTACCTGTCTGGTTCTCGATGAGACAACCAGGCTGCCTAAGTATGGTTCTCAGTCAGGGACAACCAGGCTACCAAAGTATGGTTCTCGATCAGACAACCAGTCATGTCTGGTGTAGACACAACACAGTCATGTCTCGGTGTAACTATGGTTCTCAGTCAGGGACACCAGTCATGGTTCTGTCAGGGACAACCAGACACTCAAGGGACACCAGGCTCAAGTGTTCTGTCAGGGACAAAGGCACAGAAAACAAACAGGCTACCTACACAGGGACAAACAGGCTACAAAAGTCAGAAACCAGGCTACCTAAGTATGGTTCTCGATCAGGGACAACCAGGCTCCCTAAGGATGGTTCTCGATCAGGGACAAACAGGCTACCTCTTCAAGTATGGTTCTCAATCAGGGACAACGATTGACAGCTGCCTCTGATTGAGAACCATACCAGGCCAAACACAGAAATCCTAAAACATAGAAAAAGGAACATAGACAACCCACCCAACTCACGCCCTGACCATACTAAAACAAAGACATAAATAAAAGAACTAAGGTCAGAACGTGACACCAGTTCCCTCCATAATGTAGTAGATATACAATATAACAGCGTCAGCTGGCCTAAATGTCAGGGCTTTTTGAGTCCCTCTTCATTCCAACAGAAACCGATGGAGCTGACTGGTGGTTAGAGTTCGACCAATTAAGACCATGCTTATGTCTTATGTCCATGGCATGACCTTTCACCACCTGTATAGGTCCCAAATGGCACCCTATTCCCTAAATAGTGCACTGCTTTTGACCAGAGACCCATGGTGCTTTAGGGCAATCTTACAGACTGCAAATGCAAATAAAATAAATATCATACACTTATTCATGCTCTGAAAACAGATAATAACTTGGTATTCATGCTCTGAAAACAGATAACCTGGTCTTCATGCTCTGAAAACAGATAATAACCTGGTCTTCATGCTCTGAAAACAAATAATAACCTGGTCTTCATGCCCTGAAAACAGATAATAACCTAGTCTTCATGCTCTGAAAACAGATAATAACCTGGTCTTCATGCTCTAAAAACAGATAATAACCTGGTATTCATGCTCTGAAAACAGATAATAACCTGGTCTTCATGCTCTGAAAACAGATAATAACCTGGTATTCATGCTCTGAAAACAGATAACCTGGTCTTCATGCTCTGAAAACAGATAACCTGGTCTTCATGCTCTGAAAACAGAATAACCTGGTATTCATGCTCTGAAAACAGATAATAACCTGGTATTCATGCTCTGAAAACAGATAACCTGGTCTTCATGCTCTGAAAACAGATACTAACCTGGTCTTCATGCTCTGAAAACAGATAACCTGGTATTCATGCCCTGAAAACAGATAATAACCTGGTATTCATGATCTGAAAACAGATAACCTGGTCTTCATGCTCTGAAAACAGAATAACCTGGTATTCATGCTCTGAAAACAGATAACCTGGTCTTCATGCTCTGAAAACAGATAACCTGGTCTTCATGCTCTGAAAACAGAATAACCTGGTATTCATGCTCTGAAAACAGATAATAACCTGGTATTCATGCTCTGAAAACAGATAATAACCTGGTATTCATGCTCTGAAAACAGATAATTAACCTGATTTATGTCCTCTACAAAACAGATAATAACCTGGTCTTCATGCTCTGGAAACAGATCTAACCTAGGATTGATTTATGTCCTCTAACAGGATACAGCATCTCTCCATGCTCTGAAAACAGATAATTTGGTATTCATGCTCTGAAAACAGGGACAGCATCTCCTTAGGATTGATTTAGTGCTCTGAAAAGGAGGGACAGCATCTCTCCAATTAGGATGATAGGTTGAAGATACATAAAACCTGAAAGAGGTAGCATTTAATGACCATTCCTTTGATGATGAAAACACTGAGGCCCATTGTTAATAAGGACTATGTACTAGGTGTAACTATGTACTAGGTGTAGCTCTTGGTGCACTCTGGAAAGGCTACCGCAAAAGTGTAAACAGCAACATCTAGTCATCTCTGAACTGAAAACAGATAATAACCTGGTGGCTTTGAAAACAGATAATGAGTTCTGGTCTGGAGCAAACAGATAACCTGGTTCTGGTCTGGAGAGGCCTCATGAGTTCTGGTCTGGAGAGGCCTCAAGTTAGATAGTTCCATTACAGCAAACATGATGGGGGAAAAATGTTATGCTCTGAAAACAGATAACCTGGTCTCTAATTGTACTATTAAAAAGTCTGATAACAGCATCAATGCACATAATTTGTTATGCAGTTATCTACCATCTTAGAAGAAGACAAGCTCTTAGTTGTCTGTTGTAGTTTGAATTTCAAAGGTTTGAGGGAATTGTTGAATGGCAGTTAACAAGTTGTTGTCCAATGGGTTTGACTTCAGGTTGACAACTTCAGAGCCCATGGCCTACAACTCTTCCATGGGGACGTCTCCAAAAATAAACTGTGGGAGACATGAGGACCAAACTTTTTTTTTTTTAGACATTTGAGAAAGCCAATTAATGTTCACAAGAGACTAAAAGATCAAATACAAATTTGGAATAAAAATATTTATTCTTTGTTTTCTAAATGGTAAAGTCAGTCCATCTCGCATTGAAGCTACTAATGGGTTAACGCCTCCAGTGAACACCAGACTAATGGTATTTGGTTGTCCTTCTAACACCAATCTAATGAGGGAAGCATCTCTCCAGCCGATTCTAACACCAATCTATTATTAAGTTGTCCTTCTAACTAATGGTATTAACTTCATCTCACCAATTAATGGTATTAAGTTTCCTCCAGGATTCTAACACAATCTAATGGTATTAACTTCCTCCAGCCGTTCTAACACCAATCTAATGGTACAACTTCTCTCCAGTTGATTTAGTTGTCTAACACTAATCTAATGGTATTAACATCTCTCCAGTTAGGATTGATTTAGTTGTCCAATCTAATGGTATTACAGCATCTAACACCAATCTAATTGATTTAGTAATGGTATTAACTGTCCTCTACACAATCTAATGGTATTAACATCCTCCAGTCAGGATTGATTTAGTTGTCCTCCAATTCTAACACAATCTAATGGTATTAACATCTCCAGTCGATTCTAACACCAATTGAAGATATTAAAAACCTCCAGGTAACACCAATCTTAATTACCATTCCTTTGATCAATGAACACCAATCTAATGGTATTAACTCCATTGTTCTAACACCAATCTAATGTATTAACTTCCTCCAGTCAATTAACACCAATCTAATGGCTAACTTCCTCCAAGTGTAAACAGCAATCTAATGGTATTAACTCTCTGAACTGAGCCCCACTCAAATGGACTTTCAGTACTGGCACCAATCTAATGATTAACTTCCTCCAGTTCTGGTCTAACACCAATCTAATGGTATTAACTGGTCTCCAGAGGCCTAACACCAATCTAATGGTATTAGTTCCATTACAGCAAACACATGAATGGGGGAAAAACTTCCTTAGCCGAAATAACACCAATCTAATGGAATTAACTTCCTCCAGCTTCTAATTGTACCAATCTAAAAACTCTCCAGGCTAACACCAATCTAATGGTAAACTCCTCCAATCAATTCTAACACCAATCTAATGGTATTAACTTCCTCCCCTTGTCTCGAGTCAATTCTAACACCAATCTAATGTTGTCCATCCAATTGTAGTTTGAATTTCAACTTTCCAGGGAATTCTAATGGCACCAATCTAATTGTTGTCCAAAGGGTTTGACTTCTAATGGTTGACACACTTCAGAGCTGACATGGCCTGCAACTCTTCCACCAATCTAATGGTATTAACTTCCTCCAGAATGAGGAACACCAATCTAATGGTATTTTTGACATTTGAGAAAGAGCCAATGAATGTTCAACAAGAGACTAAACCAATCTAATGGTATGGCTGGTTCCTAATTAATCCATTAACTTCTCCACTTCTAACACCAATCTAATGGTATTAACTTTCTCCATCCACTAACACCAATCTAATGGTATTAACTTCCTCCAGTCAATTCTAACACCAATCTAATGGTATTAACTTCCTCCAGTCATTCTAACACCAATCTAATGGTATTAACTTCCTCCAGTCAATTCTAACACCAATCTAATGGTATTAACTTCCTCCAGCCGATTCTAACACCAATCTAATGGTATTAACTTCCTTCAGTCGATTCTAACACCAATCTAATGGTATTAACTTCCTCCAGCCGATTCTAACACCAATCTAATGGTATTAACTTCCTCCAGTCAATTCTAACACCAATCTAATGGTATTAACTTCCTCCAGTCGATTCTAACACCAATCTAATGGTATTAACTTCCTCCAGCCGATTCTAACACCAATCTAATGGTATTAACTTCCTCCAGTCAATTCTAACACCAATCTAATGGTATTAACTTCCTCCAGCCAATTCTAACACCAATCTAATGGTATTAACTTCCTCCAATCAATTCTAACACCAATCTAATGGTATTAACTTCCTCCAGTCGATTCTAACACCAATCTAATGGTATTATCTTCCTCCAGTCAATTCTAACACCAATCTAATGGTATTAACTTCCTCCAGTCAATTCTAACACCAATCTAATGGTATTAACTTCCTCCAGCAGATTCTAACACCAATCTAATGGTATTAACTTCCTCCATCCAATTCTAACACCAATCTAATGGTATTAACTTCCTCCAGCCAATTCTAACACCAATCTAATGGTATTAACTTCCTCCAGTCAATTCTAACACCAATCTAATGGTATTAACTTCCTCCAGTCAATTCTAACACCAATCTAATGGTATTAACTTCCTCCAGCCGATTCTAACACCAATCTAATGGTATTAACTTCCTCCAGTCAATTCTAACACCAATATAATGGTATTAACTTCCTCCAGCCGATTCTAACACCAATCTAATGGTATTAACTTCCTCCATCCAATTCTAACACCAATCTAATGGTATTAACTTCCTCCAGTCAATTCTAACACCAATCTAATGGTATTAACTTCCTCCAGTCAATTCTAACACCAATCTAATGGTATTAACTTCCTCCAGCCGATTCTAACACCAATCTAATGGTATTAACTTCCTCCATCCAATTCTAACACCAATCTAATGGTATTAACTTCCTCCAGTCAATTCTAACACCAATCTAATGGTATTAACTCCCTCCTGTCAATTCTAACACCAATCTAATGGTATTAACTTCCTCCAGTCAATTCTAACACCAATCTAATGGTATTAACTTCCTCCAGTCAATTCTAACACCAATCTAATGGTATTAACTTCCTCCATCCAATTCTAACACCAATCTAATGGTATTAACTTCCTCCAGTCAATTCTAACACCAATCTAATGGTATTAACTTCCTCCATCCAATTCTAACACCAATCTAATGGTATTAACTTCCTCCAGTCAATTCTAACACCAATCTAATGGTATTAACTTCCTCCAGTCAATTCTAACACCAATCTAATGGTATTAACTTCCTCCAGTCAATTCTAACACCAATCTAATGGTATTAACTTCCTCCATCCAATTCTAACACCAATCTAATGGTATTAACTTCCTCCATCCAATTCTAACACCAATCTAATGGCATTAACTTCCTCCATCCAATTCTAACACCAATCTAATGGTATTAACTTCCTCCATCCAATTCTAACACTAATCTAATGCATTTAAATCCTCGGAAGAAGGGTAGAGAATGGGAACGCAGCACTGACTCCATCTTACCAGTGATGTCATTCCCTTCCAGGTTGATTCTTTCCAGAGACTGGATCTGCGTCAGTCTCTCGGGGAAGACAGACAACTTGTTGTTGGCCAAGTTGATGCTGGTCAGATGTTCCAGCTCCCCAACTACATCTGGCAGTTTAGTGATCACATTGCCGTGCAAGTCCAGTTCTGAAAATATATAGGAAATTATCGCTAAATCACCAGCTAACATACCTGAATATTCCTTGCACAGATTCAACACATTCAGTCAAATATTGGTGTACTAGGCTAACCTGGTCCCAGATCTGTTTGTGCTCTTGCCTACTCCATTCTGTCATTGCCAAGCCAATGACAATTCCATAAGGTGCTGACTACTGTTAGGCTGCTATGCTGGCCCCAGGCTACTATGCTGGCCCCAGGCTACTGTTAGGCTACTATGCTGGCCACTGTTAGGCTGCCATGATGGCCACTGTTAGGCTACTATGCTGGCCCCAGGCTACTGTTAGGCTGCTATGCTGGCCCCAAGGCTACTGTTAGGCTGCTCGGCTGGCCCCAGGCTACTGTTAGGCTGCTATGCTGGCCCCAGGCTACTGTTAGGCTGCTATGCTGGCCCCAGGCTAGTGTTAGGCTGCTATGCTGGCCCCAGGCTACTGTTAGGCTGCTATGCTGGCCCCAGGCTACTGTTAGGCTGCTATGCTGGCCCCAGGCTACTATTAGGCTGCTATGCTGGCCCCAAGGCTACTGTTAGGCTGCTATGCTGGCCCCAAGGCTACTGTTAGGCTGCTATGCTGGCCCCAGGCTACTGTTAGGCTGCTATGCTGGCCCCAGGCTACTGTTAGGCTGCTATGCTGGCCCCAGGCTACTGTTAGGCTGCTATGCTGGCCCCAGGCTACTGTTAGGCTGCTATGCTGGCCCCAGGCTACTGTTAGGCTGCTATGCTGGCCCCAGGCTACTGTTAGGCTGCTATGCTGGCCCCAGGCTACTGTTAGGCTGCTATACTGGCCCCAGGCTAGTGTTAGGCTGCTATGCTGGCCCCAGGCTACTGTTAGGCTGCTATGCTGGCCCCAGGCTAGTGTTAGGCTGCTATACTGGCCCCAGGCTACTGTTAGGCTGCTATACTGGCCCCAGGCTAGTTTTAGGCTGCTATGCTGGCCCCAGGCTACTATTAGGCTGCTATGCTGGCCCCAGGCTAGTGTTAGGCTGCTATGCTGGCCCCAGGCTACTGTTAGGCTGCTATACTGGCCCCAGGCTAGTGTTAGGCTGCTATACTGGCCCCAGGCTAGTGTTAGGCTGCTATACTGGCCCCAGGCTAGTGTTAGGCTGCTATACTGGCCCCAGGCTAGTGTTAGGCTGCTATACTGGCCCCAGGCTAGTGTTAGGCTGCTATACTGGCCCCAGGCTAGTGTTAGGCTGCTATACTGGCCCCAGGCTACTGTTAGGCTGCTATACTGGCCCCAGGCTACTGTTAGGCTGCTATGCAAAGATGTGTGCTACCTTAAAGATAAAGGCTTTAAAGCTATCAATCTGATAACTTGTGATAGTGTTATATAAAAGGCCCCTCCACTAAAACATGTTAAGTTAGGGGGGAGAGTACGCATGCATAGCTACCTCTCAATTGAGTGAAGGTTTTGAAAAATTTGCTTGTAACTCCTTCATCTCATTGTCAGCCAACGTGACGATGTGTATCTTCTCTGCAACGCTGTTGAGGACCCTGAATACGCCGTCTGGGAAACTGATCAGTTTGCAGTTTGACAGATCTAAAGAAATAAAGGATAACAATTAGGAATGGCCATGGTTACGTCCCAAATGGGACCCTATTCCCTATTTAGTGCACTACTTTTGACCAGGGCCCATAGGGCTCTGTTCAAAAGTAGTGTACTACATAGGGAATAGGGTGCCATTTGGGATGCATGTATGAGAAAGCATGGCTTAGAGCTGAAGAAGATTAGTATTATATTGAAAGAGGTTATTTCAAAATAAACTTTACAGTCTGTCACGATCGTCATAGTGAGGAGACCAAAGTGTAGCGTGATGTGAATACATACTTTTAATGTAAGACGAAAGACCACGAAAACAAACTTACAAAAAGAACGTGAGCGCTATCAACACTGAGCGCTATCAACACTGAGCGCTATCAACACTGAGCGCTATCAACACTGAGCGCTATCAACACTGAGCGCTATCAACACTGAGCGCTATCAACACTGAGCGCTATCAACACTGAGCTCTATCAACACTGAGCGCTATCAACACTGAGCGCTATCAACACTGAGCGCTATCAACACGCAACATCACATAGACGATAACCCACAAAATAACCCAAGGAATATGGTTGCCTAAATATGGTTCCCAATCAGAGACAACGGTAAACAGCTGCCTCTAATTGAGAACCACTCTAGGCAACCATAGACATATAAGACCCTAGAACGTAAACAACCCCATAAACCTACAAAAACCCTGGCTGAGACAAAAACACACATACTACCCTCGTCACACCCTGACCTATCCAAAATATATGAAGAAAACAAAGAATACTCAGGTCAGGGCGTGACACAGTCATACCTTGCTCAAATCTAACGCCACTGCAACCCTCTGGTTCTTATGTCAAATATGCAATTAAGTTCTAGAACTAGTCAGGCTGAGAGGACAACATAATATCATCCTGGAAGGAGAGAGCTTTAGGTAACACATTACTGCCATCTGCTGGCCGAAAGTAGTAAGACTCAACAACCTGGATATACTTGTAGATCAGGGATCATCAACTACATTCAACTGCAGGCTGATTTCTCCTGGAGTGGATGGTCGGGGGGCCGGAACATGATTACAAATCATTTGTAGACTGCAAATTGACTGCAAGAAGCCTAAACAGATATAATGTTTGACTAGGGTAGCCTAGTGGTTAGAGCGTTAGGCTTGTAACCGGAAGGTTGCAAGTTCAAATCCCAGAGCTGACAAGGTACAAATCTGTTGTTCTGCTCCTGAACAGGCAGTTAACCCACTGTTCCTAGGCTGTCATTGAAAATAAGAATTTGTTCTTAACTGACTTGCCTCGTGAAATAAAACATAATCCTTTCAAACCTTGCTTACATTTGTATACGATCACGTGTCTTTCTGCTATGCGTTGGAATAATTGGGGACAGATTTCTGGTGTTTTTACAGTCTTTTATGACCGACAATGAAAATTAGACAAAAAAGAATAATATACCGTACCAGTCAAAAGTTTGGACACACCTACTCCTTCAATGGTTTTTCTTTATTTGTACTATTTTCTACATTGTAGAATAATAGTTAAGACATCAAAACTATGAAATAACACATATGGAATGATGTAGTAACCAAAAAAAGTGTTAAACAAGCATTCCTCATGAAGATGGTTGAGAGAACGCCAAGAGTGTGCAAAGCTGTCATCAAGGCAAAGGTTGGCTACTTCGAAGAAACTAAAATCTAAAATATATTTTGAATTTGTTTAACACTTCTTTGGTTGCTACATGATTCCATATGTGTTATTTCATAGTTTTGATGTCTTCACTATTATTCTATAATGTAGAAAATAGTTTTAAAAAAATAAAGAAAAACCCTTGAAGGAGGAGGTGTATTTTATTACTATTTTCTACATTGTAGAATAATAACGAAGACATGAATTAAATGAAAGGATTGAATGAACTTACCCAGAGTATCTTTCTCTTCCTCCACGGTTGCATTGACCCTCCGGGCAACATTGGCCACAGCCTCTGCCATTATACTAGGTCTACGAATCTCACCTGGGGTAGAGATGGGGAGAGGTCGGTGTAATACTTCACATTTTAACCAGGCATTTTCAAGTGAATTTTCTTTGGCATATTAAAATATTATTAATTCATCAGGTTAATTAACATGGTTGTTGTTTTTTCATGCAATTTGGTAATTAGCTATTTTTAACATGTTACCAGGTCATGCATACAAGATTGCTAGTTGCAATTTTGTGTCAATTAGAATGTAACAATGCATCTTGTTCAATGTCAGCCATTGCTGCAACATTGTCCTCTTCACAAAGTTCACACAAAACCACATGAATAACCTGATCACCTGTCCCACGTCAAGTTATAGGCGAGATACAACAGTTAGTTAGCTATTAAAGCGAGCTTAATTCGTAGTGATAACTAAATTGCTAGCTTTCTAATGTAGCCTACTCATAATTCCACAAACGACGTCCGGGTGGAGATCTGTATAATATATTGTACAATAGAATCAGCATATAGTGTATGACGGGAGGTGGATCAACCTACCCTTAAACTTTAACTGTGGTTGACAGCTGAAAATGTTAGCAAGTCAGTTCAAGGCTCCGTCCAATCAAATCCATTCCTTTTCAAACAACCACCGTCAAATTTGGCGAGAGACTATTTTTAACCAAAGAGGATACACTGGGCTAAAGTCGATCGATGCACTTTTCAGATGACCTGTTCTGACATTATTGTTAAAATCTGTCACAAATACTTCAAAATGGTTTGTTTTTGTACGCAATTTGAGTTTAAAGACACTATTTTAGCCTCTTGTTGCCATCAATAGTTATATTGCTTCTACAGTACAAGCTACCGTATTGACGAGAGTCATAGGCGCACAAGGAAGTTTCAGAGAGATGACTGCGAAGGACTACAGATTTAAATTCTGCCCATGTCTTACGCAGGATTGATCTGTATAAATATCAGTCTGTAATGGGTGGTTGTAGCAAGTTGTGTCATCACAGTGTAGTGTCTCAGCACTAATAGCACATATACGACTAGGTCAACTGATTGTTGAGTTATAACAGTATAAAAATGGAAGTTCAGAGTTTGACCTACCTTATGATCCTGGTTAGGACTTAGCCCGCTGTGTAATGACAGAGTTGTCCTGCCGCAGCCACTATTCTGGAAAAACCCTGATTGGTCAACTATTTTTTGCTTTGTCAATGGACGTGAAGACAATGGGCACGTATTGAAACGTACTTTCTATTCATTCAACATTAAATCAATCATGGTGAATAGGATGCCAGGTGAATGAGGCCAGAAGATGCCGTTAGTGAATGGACTTTTTTCCCCCAATTGTCCTTGTTGAGTTATTACCTTTATTACCTTGTACTTAATATCTGATATAGTTCTTGAGAAGTAGGCTATTTATAGTGAGGAACATGTATTTATATTCCTGAACTTTTGGGACATTTATTTTTGTGTATTTTTTGGTGATTTCGAGAGAAGAAGAAAAAAAAGAGATTTGGATCATTCTAAAAACTGAAATTCCATCCACCTGTATTGTTTATTTTGTGTCAGGAATTCGTTTTTCGTTGTTGTTGGTGCCCCACTTGTCAGTCTAATAATAGTGTGGTCGTTTCAGGTAAATATGCCAACAATCCAGCATGGTGCATTGCTCAACTCAGAGAATTCCAGAACCCATAGAATTAGAATGAATGAATATCCACAACAGGTCATTCTAGTGAATGTAAATATCATGTTTTTTTTTATAGACAAGAGTCATAAGCATATGTTATGGTACTAATGAATGAATATTGACAACAGGTCATTCTAGTGAATGTAAATATCGTGTTTTTTTTATAGACAAGAGTCATAAGCATATGTTATGGTACTAATGAATGAATATTGACAACAGGTCATTCTAGTGAATGTAAATATCGTGTTTTTTTTTATAGACAAGAGTCATAAGCATATGTTATGGTACTAATGAATGAATAACATGACAAATACATACACATTAATCAGCTGACAAAATATTTTTACAATATGAAACATATTTATGACAAAATCATCCTAAAACAGAGAGAGCAATAAATTAACATAAATACCCAAGCTTTATTTTATTATTATTTACAATAAATATAATGTCAATGTTCCGTTACACCCAGTAGGTGTATACTATAGTATAAACAGTGCTTAAATGGTGAACAACACCATTTGCTATGACTTATAATGAAATGGCATGTCCTCTAACTGATTCCTAAAAGCAGTGAGATAAAATCAGTCCCATTCTGAGAGAAAATCCATACTGTATATATCCAGGCTTTCTAAACATACAGGATATCTACCATACTGCTTGAGTGCACATGTAACAGTATAACTTTAGACCGTCCCCTCGCCCATACCTGGGCGCGAATCAGGGACCCTCTGCACACATCAACAACTGACACCCACAGAGCATCGTTACCCATCGCTCCACAAAGACGCAGCCCTTGCAGAGTAAGGGGAACTACTACTTCAAGGTCTCAGAGCAAGTGACTTCCCGATTGAAACGCTATTTAGCGCGCACCGCTAACTAAGCTAGCCGTTTCACACCCGTTACACAGTCACAATAATCAAAAGAACTAACACCAAGTGTTTTCTTATTGTTTTCGACCATCTGATACAGACTCTTGGATAATAGTTCTGTCAGTGAAATTCCACTCGAATGTTTCCGGAACTCTCTGTTGCGTGTGTCCGAAGGAGACGAGTGGTAGCCTCGTCTCCATCTCAAGCGGTTGTGAGAAGACGGCCCCAGGCTTTGCTCCGGTCATTTCTTTACTGAAGGTCGGGTTCAAGCCTGTGACAGAGGCTACAGGCAGCCACATTCATCCACAACCATATCCTCGTGATGGCGAAGCAGCATTTCTCCATTCTCATAATACAGCATGCTTAGAGGACTCATCTTGGTGGGGGCGCAGCACGCCGAGGGAACCCGCTCAGGGTGGTAGTGTTTTAGGAGACTCTAGAGGGGGGAAAAAAGCATCAAGAAGCAATCTGCAAGTAAAACAACTACAAATAGGCATGAAGCATTGCTATAGTATCTAATTTTTATTTGACCTTTATTTAACCAGGCAAGTCAGTTAAGAACAAATCAATGACGGCCTAGGAACAGTGGGTTAACTGGTCTAGGAACAGTGGGTTAACTGGTCTAGGAACAGTGGGTTAACTGGTCTAGGAACAGTGGGTTAACTGGTCTAGGAACAGTGGGTTAACTGGTCTAGGAACAGTGGGTTAACTGGTCTAGGAACAGTGGGTTAACTGGTCTAGGAACAGTGGGTTAACTGGTCTAGGAACAGCGGGTTAACTGGTCTAGGAACAGTTTAGGAACAGGGTTAACTGGGAACAGTGGGTTAACTCTAGGAACAGGGGTTAACTGGTCTAGGAACAGTGGGTTAACTGGTCTAGGAACAGTGGGTTAACTGGTCTAGGAACAGTGGGTTAACTGGTCTAGGAACAGTGGGTTAACTGGTCTAGGAACAGTGGGTTAACTGGTCTAGGAACAGTGGGTTAACTGGTCTAGGAACAGTGGGTTAACTGGTCTAGGAACAGTGGGTTAACTGGTCTAGGAACAGTGGGTTAACTGGTCTAGGAACAGTGGGTTAACTGGTCTAGGAACAGTGGGTTAACTGGTCTAGGAACAGTGGGTTAACTGGTCTAGGAACAGTGGGTTAACCGCCTGTTCAGGGGCAGAACGACAGATTTGTACCTTGTCAGCTCAGGAGTTTGAACTCGCAACCTTCCGGTTACTAGTCCAACGCTCTAACCACTAGGCTACCCTTCCGCCCCAATGAGCTTTGTACCGTTAAGATACATACGAAAACAGTAAAGATACATTTGAAAACCAATATATTCTATGACACATTTTGGAAAATCCCGTAGAAACACATTGAAACGTACCTGCATGTAAGCATGATTAGTTGGGTTCAAGTCTTCTCCCAAAGGACTTGGACAGACCCCCTCACATCGATAGGCATTATACTTCTTTGGGAAGACGATCCAGGACCCCCAGCCTATCTGATTGAAGTCTACATGCATTTCAACTCTTCGACAGAGAGACGGGTCAATCTCGATGTTTCCGTTAGACACCTCTGGACCCCTCATGTCTGGCGGTTCCCTCTGGCCTGAGTGGCCCCTTTTTTTCCTGTGTCTCTTCGGCCTGCGGAACTTCTTGGACTCGGTGGTGGACAGGAACTTGGACTGTTCGGCCGTGTGGAGGAGACTGGCTTTGGCCTGGGAGCCCTCCTCTGTCCCTGTATGAGAGAATACAACCAGTAAGGCTCTGTCACTCACACACTGACTCTGCCGTGTTCTAGACACAGCCAACTGGACAGGGTTCTGCCGTGTTCGAGACACAGCCAACTGGACAGGGTTCTGCCTTGTTCTAGACACAGCCAACTGGACAGGATTCTGTCGTGTTTTAGACACAGTTAACTGGACAGGGTTCTGCTGTGTTGTAGACCCAGCCAACTGGACAGGGTTCTGCTGTGTTCGAGACACAGCCAACTGGACAGGGTTCTGCCTTGTTCTAGACACAGCCAACTGGACAGGATTCTGTCGTGTTTTAGACACAGTTAACTGGACAGGGTTCTGCTGTGTTGTAGACCCAGCCAACTGGACAGGGTTCTGCTGTGTTGTAGACCCAGCCAACTGGACAGGGTTGGGGAAGTACACATCTCTCTTTGTCATGTTTGATGATCTCCTCTTCATTAAGCTCCTGGAAATGTGTTCCTGGCCGAGCCAGTTCAACAGCGGACCAGTAAGGTTGTATACCTTCCAGTGCTGAGAGGAGTTAATCACAGAGGAGACGGAGAAATATCCCACCAGCTGGTGTTCCTGGCAGATCCCCTGTGTCTGCCTGCACGGGTAGTCGTGGTGATGGTAGATCTCCACGGTAATGTTGGAAGCCCTCGTCGCCCGGGGAAACCTGAACCTGAGCTCCGCTGCTTGGATCCGTTCGTCGGCCAATAAGGTGGTCAGGTCAAAGGTTGCAGTCCAGCGCCGGGGTCTGTGAAATAAACCTATTGGAAAAAAAAAAAACACACAAAAAAAACGATTTTTCAACATTTGTACTGACTAGTACTTCTTTGAACATTATCATCGGATCTGGTCTCATGTCAACTAAGTACTTCACATATATGTCTATTAGACAAACATACATCAAGTTATCCACCTGGACCACCATACAATGTTAAGTACTTTAAGATTAGGCCTATATAGAAATACAATCAAATATTGGTTTTTATGTCAGCCATCTTCTTCAAACCCTGTAAATGGTCTACTAAGGGTAACATAGATTACAAATAATTCATGTTCATTGTTTTTACTTATAAAAAGAGCTTTTAAGCAACCATAGAGCTAATGTGCTAACTGTTAATTTAGGAGGAATACACATGTTCTATTCAAGCCTGGACAGCAATTCAGGCAGAATATTTAGCATATTGTTTCTGGTTTATATCTAAGTAGTCTGAATGAGTCATGCTTGTATTCTAAAAACAATATTGTTTTAATATTTTTTTTAAAGAAATACAATTTTAGATCTAGGCAAAGCATGTTTGCAAATAGAAATTCCAACCATGTTTTTCAATGTAACTAGGCAACTAGTTTGTGGATGAATCTACCATCGGCTGGGGTCAACATCGACATGTGTGAATTAGGACATGAATTGTGATGCAAAGAAGAACAAGACATTGGAGGTGTGGTACATAATTCATCAAGAAGATTAAAGACTATTGTACTATTGTCCAAATGTAATGTGTTGTTGCTATTCGTCGTCTATTTGTTGATTATAGGTACACTGTACCAAAACATCTACATTCCTCTATGGGTCTGTTTTGCTCTGGGAAATAAAACTGAAGATTAAGGATAACACAACGATAACGACAGGAGGACGAGGCGAGGACTAAATCCACTCAGAGTAAACACCGGATCGAAACCAATCATGTAACACGTCCTTAGCTCGGCTTCCGCATATCCTCCGTTCAAACAAATAGGTAACAACTATGACACCTAGCAGTGATGTTAAATTAGATTTAGTGGTGTTGCGAGCGGAGCGGTCCGTGGAACATATATAGGCTAGATGTAGTTATTAAAATCCCGCTCTGGCCAGAGATGTAGTTCTATGTCATCACTCTAATCTAATCAAGTGAAGTGTGAAAAGAACTGAGGGGATTTGTTGATTTGAGTTAACAACAGATTTGAATAGGCATGTCTGGCAACATTTCTAATCAACATCTCCCATTTAAAGAAAAAAAAGAGGTTTGCTTTGAGAATTAGGCTTGAAAACCTGCCTTTTCACACGCTGATCCATGTACGGTTATTCAGGCCGACAAAATGAATGTGGATTGGAGCGCTTTGAGATCGTCTGGCGAAGAGATTTGACAGCCACTGTGGTGCGCAAACATAGCAAGAAAATGATCTCTTAACTTTTTTTGAAGAATAAAAATAATTCAAGCAAAAAATAGCGCAAAACAACATTTAATTTACTGGGCATAGAGGAGGCTAGGCAATAGGCCATAAACTATTATAAAATGCCCTAAACAGGATATTTATTATTATTTTCTCCTGTGTTAAACTAAATTCGGGCAGTATAGGCTAGATGTCAAGAATGTAGCGTATATGCCCTACTAAACGAATGAATAAATATGCCTATAGGCTAATATACTTTAAAAATATATATATAATCTTACTTTTTGCCATCACACTCTTGACTGTGTCTGCTTGTTTTGCGATGGCCTTCTCCATTACGTCGATAGGCCGAGTGAGATTTGACTTGTAATTCCGGTAAAGGTGCATCATATACTTCGGTGCCAGGTGATGGAATCCAGGTGGACGGTAGTCTATAGCAAAGCGTCGTGATGTTCCGTGATAAACTCCATCTCTAGATTTGTGAATTCCTTGAGTCAGCAGTATGAGCAGAGAGGCATGTAGCGCTACACCTAGAACGCCTAATGAACGCATGCTGGTCAAATTGGATGACAGATTCCTCTGTGGGTTGAGATAAACTTGGCTTTTATACCCCTCCGCACCACGCATATTTAACAAGTAGCCGCGAACATTAAAGGAAATGGACATGCGTCTTCAAGGCTTGTGGCAAGGCAGGTCATCGTCCATTGACTTGTTAATGAGATGCCCAAGCCAATGACTGGATGAAGTGTGTTTAGAACGACCAGTGAGCGAAAGTTCCCTATAGCACTTTTCTCATCAATAGATCTTTCAAACGTCACTTTGTTTGTTAGCCTTCATCTACGTTCACTTTCCGTATGAAATAGATTCATTCCAATCGATCAGTTAGGCTATAGATTAGGGTTAATGGTTTTAGTTTGATAAACCTATACATTCTGCTTTCTGTAACGAAGAGCAAGCTGGTTATGACAATAGATTACTATTCATTCTATGGACATAAGTCTATATAGTCTTTCTTACATATGTTTCTAAAATCGGGGCCCGTATCCACAAAGCATATCAGAGGTATGAGTTCTGATATAGAATCGGGGCCCGTATCCACAAAGCATCTCAGAGTTAGGAGTTCTGATATAGAATCTGTCTATATAATCTTATTCATTATGATTTAAAAGGAAAAACAGGTCATTCCTCTTTCTCTTCAGTTTAGGCATGTAGACTTTTAATAGGCTCGAGGGGCAATGTTATTGTAATATCATTAATAGCATGATATTAATAGGTCTGTGTGGGCAAATACAATTCCATGTTTTCAGAGATGTGCTGTATTTTTTGTGTTTTATTATAGACTATTATAAATATTGCGCTCTGCGTGAAAAGAACAGTGGATTGAACGCTCAATGGACAAAAAAACATTCCTCTTAGTGCGCATGCCCAGACCCTGCTTTTATTCAGATAGTGGAAATCCTTTGCTCAGAAAATCTGCGAGAAAGGACCGTATAGGTAGAGAAATACGTGGAAGAAACTATCCCTGAAATAAAACACAAACCGCTGCTTTACATCACTTTTCCTACGTTTATTGAAACATCCGACTAATGAGTGATTTTGGAGCATACACGGTTCTTCCGAGTGAAATGGTGAGTACATGTTACCGTCCTGTCTCATTTCCCGTGTCCACGCGCACATTGGTAGGCTAAAACTGTAAAACATCGGTATTCCGAGTTTGTGTTTATGTGGATATGTTAGCCAAATCTTAAGTGTGTGTGCTGATGTCGGTACGCGCGGCCAGTGCATGACCACGTTGCAACATTGCATCAAACAAAATCAAATGTGGTATAAAGTTGAAGTTTGTGGCATGTGGTTGGCTTGGCCGCCCTCCATGCCTCCTCCAGTCTCCATCGATAGGCTATTGTATGTCGACCCAGTCATGTTTGATGTAGCACTGAAATTGTTTAAATTGTTCCATTAAACTTGTTTGAAGTGCCAACCAATCTATCATTCATTGCCCATTGCGGCTGGTGGGGTGGAATTCATGTGATACAGATGGGGCCGATGTTCATTGGCTAATAGGTGTGTAATATTCAAATGATAACTCTTCGGTCGACTAAATGATTATTGGCGCTTTTACACTTTCAGTAGACCTGTTCAGGTGTTTAACACCTCTTAGGTCCGTTACTGTGCTACAAATACAACAGTTCAGTATTTTGCGATTAGTTAGTTAGACTAAGTTTGTGTAAATAGAGCAGGTGATTTGGACGGCAATTTAAATGTCCTTTTCGTTTGATGTCCTTTACCCCCATTTAAACCTAATAAGAGTGATTTGCCAAGCTCTCGAATTAGGCAGGTCAAATAAAGCAAGATCTGCATTACTGCGTTTTTCTGCATTGACACAGAACCTAGGCGCTACATTTTTAAATCTCGTCAAACTCAAGATAAAAAGTGATTATGAAGATCAATCAAGCCATTACAACATATCGATACTGTTTTTGATACCGCGCTGCTCCTCCTTCCTTTAATCAATAAATAAAGGAGCCACATAGAGAGAAATAGAAATGGCGTCTTTCTGTAGGCACTAACTCCGCCATGGTTCTTTGGACAAAGCCTATGGGGAAATTAATGGCGTTTTTGGCCGAAAATAAGGTCTGGTAAAAACACAGGCTTAGAGGATCTCATACTTTTATTTAAAATGAGATCATCTTCATCAGCTAACGTCACTTTTAGTGAATTTTGAAAAATGTGTCATTTATTTAAAAATAAATAAATTAAAATGTCATGTTTAAGTGACTGATTATCTCATAGAACAAAACGTATTAAATCTCCTAAACCTTTGTTAACCTCAGAACTTAATTTCAGCGTTTTATTCCAAAACCTTTTTCTTTCCTCATAAAAATGTTTCCCTTGGGGATGGCTGAACGAACCAGACGTAATTAATTTCCCGGGTTTTAGGACTACAAGCTGTCGACCTCTATTGACCAGACAAAACAAAATGCAAGCCAAGTTGGACTTGACCAACTCCTATTGGGCTCTTGTTGGTTAATCAAGAGACTGTTCCCCAGGCTTCCTCCCTGACGGAGCCCTATTCCCAATACACTGAGTGTACAGAACATTAGGAACACCTACACTTTCCATGACACAGACTGACCAGGTGAATCCAGGTGAAAGATATGATCCCTTATTGATGTCACCTGTTAAATCCACTTCAAACAGTGTAGATGAAGGAGGAGGAGACAGGTAAAAGAAGGATTTTTAAGCCTGGAGAATATTGTGTGTGTGTGACATTCAGAGAATGAATGGGCAAGATGAAAACATTTTTAAGAGCCTTTGAACGGAGTATGGTAGTAGGTGCCAGGCACACCGGTTTGGGTCAAGAACTGCAACACTGCTTAGTTTTTCACGCTCAACAGTTTCCTGTGTGTATCAAGAATGGTTTACCACCCAAACGACATCCAGCCAACTTCACACAACTGTGGGAAGCATTGGAGTCAACGTTGGCCAGCATCCCTGTGGATGCCCCAACGAATTGAGGCTGTTCTGAGGGGAAAAGGGGTGTGACTCAAAATTAGGAAGGTGTTCCTAATGTTTTGTAAACTCTGTGTGTGTGTGTGTGTGTGTGTGTGTGTGTGTGTGTATATAGTGCACTGTGCACTACTTTTGATCAGAGCCCTGGTCAAAAGTATTCTATGTTCTTTGGGACCTTCAATGCTGCAGAAATGTTTTGATACCCTTCCCCCAGATCGGTGCCTCGACACAATCATGTCTCGGTGCTCTGCGGACAATTCCTTCAACCTCATGGCTTGGTTTTTGACTGACATGCAACTTTCATACCTTTTTATATATACAGGTGTGTGCCTTTCCAAATCATGTCCAATCAATTGAATTTACCACAGGTGGACTCCAATTAAAATCAATGTTGTTTTGAGTCTCAAAAAGGGTCTGAATATTTATGGTAAACAGAATGCACCCAAGCTCAATTTTATAAAAATGAGTCTCATAGCAAAGGGTCTGAATATTTATGTAAGTAAGATATTTCTTCCCTTTGGGCACGTTGTCTCGCTCTCCTCCCTACAGAGAAAAGGCACCACAGACTGGGCCCGTTGTCTCCTCCCTACTTTATAAAAACCACAGACTGGGCATACTTGCAGAAAAAGGCACCACAGACTGGGCACGTAAACCACAGACTGGGCACGTTGTCTCGCTCTCCTCCCTACTTGCAGAGAAAAGGCACCACAGACTGGGCACGTTGTCTCACTCTCCTCCCTACTTGTTTTACTTGCAGAGAAACGGCACCACAGACTGGGCACGTTGTCTCGCTCTCCTCCCTACTTGCAGAGAAAAGGCACCACAGACTGGGCCCGTTGTCTCGCTCTCCTCCCTACTTGCAGAGAAAAGGCACCACAGACTGGGCACTGTGACTGAAAAGTTATCTTGCAAAATCCCTCATTTGTTTCAGGCAAAAACATTCCCTATTCCCTCAACCTTTGATCTCTTTATGTGAAACATGTAGGCATTGCTTGCATGTGACCAATAGACTTGACCTATAGCCCATCATAATCACATGAATACATTTGATTATAACAAACTCCCAACACAGTATCACATGATAGCAAAATGGATGTGGAGGATGTTATATAAAACCTGCTGTGACTGTTTAGTGACTGTTTAGTGACTGCTTAGTGACTGTTTAGTGACTGTTTAGTGACTGCTCAGTGACTGTTTAGTGACTGTTTAGTGACTGTTTAGTGACTGCTCAGTGACTGTTTAGTGACTGTTTAGTGACTGTTTAGTGACTGCTCAGTGACTGTTTAGTGACTGTTTAGTGACTGTTTAGTGACTGTTTAGTGACTGTTTAGTGACTGCTCAGTGACTGTTTAGTGACTGTTTAGTGACTGTTTAGTGACTGTTTAGTGACTGCTTAGTGACTGTTTAGTGACTGTTTAGTGACTGCTCAGTGACTGTTTAGTGACTGTTTAGTGACTGTTTAGTGACTGTTTAGTGACTGCTTAGTGACTGCTTAGTGACTGTTTAGTGACTGTTTAGTGACTGCTAGTGAAGTGACTGCTTAGTAACTGTTTAGTGACTGTTTAGTGACTGCTCAACTGTTTATGACTGTTTAGTGACTGTTTAGTGACTGTTTAGTGACTGCTCAGTGACTGTTTAGTGACTGTTTAGTGACTGTTTAGTGACTGTTTAGTTAGTGACTGTTTAGTGACTGCTTAGTGACTGTTTAGTGACTGTTTAGTGACTGTTTAGTGACTGCTCAGTGACTGTTTAGTGACTGCTCACTGTTTAGTGACTGCTCAGTGACTGTTTAGTGACTGTTTAGTGACTGTTTAGTGACTGCTCAGTGACTGTTTAGTGACTGTTTAGTGACTGTTTAGTGACTGTTTAGTGACTGTTTAGTGACTGGTCACACTGTGTGTGACTTATATAAAGCCTTTATTACAGCAGACTGAAAACAGTTGAATGCATTCGTGTATTGTGGTTTAATTCATTGTTTAAGCTAATTATTCAAAGCTCCCTTTTTGTTATTTAATCCCCCCCCCCCCCCACACAAACACAAAAAAATGCTTGATTGTGTGATGGCATGAACAAATGAATAATTGTACAGTAGCCTATATATTAAAATATATGCCTAAGTTTACAGTGTTCAGACTAAACAGGCCTACAGCTCCCAAGGCTGCTATACAAAGGCTACTAATGATAATGACATTACTTATTATAATAATGCTTAATATTAATAATAACAATAAGAAGGAGATGGAGCGTCAGGAGTGATGGCAGGTAGCCTAGTGGTTAGAGACTGTTTAGGCAAATGGTTAATGATTGGTTACAGTAGCCTATGGTTATGTTAAAATATATGCCTAGCCTAGTGGTTAAGTTACAGTGGTTCAGAGCTAAACAGGAGCCTAGTGGTTAAAATATATGCGGCTAGCCTAGTGGTTAGGTGTAGACTAAACCCTAGTGGTTAGAGTGTAGAGCGGCAGCCTCGATGGTGGTTATACAAGGCTGCTATGGTTACAAAGGCTAGCCTAATGATAGTGGTTATGACGTTACTTATTATAATAATGACCATAGCCTATGGTTAGAGTGTAATAAGGTAGCCTAGTGGTTAGAGTGTAGAGGCAATAAGAAGGAGGTAGCCTGTGGTTAGAGTGTAGAGGCGGCAGGTAGCCTAGGTAGCCTAGCCTGGGTTAGAGTGTAGAGGCGGCAGGTAGCCTAGTGGTTAGAGTGTAGAGGCGGCAGGTAGCCTAGTGGTTAGAGTGTAGAGGCGGCAGGTAGCCTAGTGGTTAGAGTGTAGAGGCGTAGCCTAGTGACTAGTAACGGCAGGTTGCCTAGTGGTTAGAGGTTAGTAACCAGGTTGCATCGAATCCCCCAAACTGACAAGGTAAAAATCTGTCATTCTGCCCCTGAACAAGGCAGTGACTGTTAAATAATAATAAATAAAATAAAAAATAACAGGTGCTGTTTGATTACAATATTATTTGTCTGCTTGTTTGGAAGTGTAAAGACAACAGTCCTAGTGGTTAGAAGGCCTACAGTTCAGGCCTCCTAGACAGTCCACTGGATCAGACTGAGACAGGCTCTATAATGGATCAGGCCTCCAGTCCACTGAGACAGGCCTCTATAATGGATCAGTCCACTGAGACAGGCCTCTATAATGGATCAGTCCACTGAGACAGGCCTCTATAATGGATCAGTCCACTGAGACAGGCCTCTATAATGGATCAGTCCACTGAGACAGGCCTCTATAATGGATCAGTCCACTGAGACAGGTCTCTATAATGGATCAGTCCACTGAGACAGGCCTCTATAATGGATCAGTCCACTGAGACAGGCCTCTATAATGGATCAGTCCACTGAGACAGGCCTCTATAATGGATCAGTCCACTGAGACAGGCCTCTATAATGGATCAGTCCACTGAGACAGGCCTCTATAATGGATCAGTCCACTGAGACAGGCCTCTATAATGGATCAGTCCACTGAGACAGGTCTCTATAATGGATCAGTGGATCAGTCCACTGAGACAGGCCTCTATAATGGATCAGTCCACTGAGACAGGCCTCTATAATGGATCAGTCCACTGAGACAGGCCTCTATAATGGATCAGTCCACTGAGACAGGCCTCTATAATGGATCAGTCCACTGAGACAGGCCTCTATAATGGATCAGTCCACTGAGACAGGCCTCTATAATGGATCAGTCCACTGAGACAGGCCTCTATAATGGATCAGTCCACTGAGACAGGCCTCTATAATGGATCAGTCCACTGAGACAGGCCTCTATAATGGATCAGTCCACTGAGACAGGCCTCTATAATGGATCAGTCCACTGAGACAGGCCTCTATAATGGATCAGTCCACTGAGACAGGCCTCTATAATGGATCAGTCCACTGAGACCTCTAGGATCAGTCCACTGAGACAGGCCTCTATAATGGATCAGTCCACTGAGACAGGCCTCTATAATGGATCAGTCCACTGAGACAGGCCTCTATAATGGATCAGTCCACTGAGACAGGCCTCTATAATGGATCAGTCCACTGAGACAGGCCTCTATAATGGATCAGTCCACTGAGACAGGCCTCTATAATGGATCAGTCCACTGAGACAGGCCTCTATAATGGATCAGTCCACTGAGACAGGCCTCTATAATGGATCAGTCCACTGAGACAGGCCTCTATAATGGACAGGCCTCAGGATCCAGTCCACTGAGACAGGCCTCTATAATGGATCAGTCCACTGAGACAGGCCTCTATAATGGATCAGTCCACTGAGACAGGCCTCTATAATGGATCAGTCCACTGAGACAGGCCTCTATAATGGATCAGTCCACTGAGACAGGCCTCTATAATGGATCAGTCCACTGAGACAGGCCTCTATAATGGATCAGTCCACTGAGACAGGCCTCTATAATGGATCAGTCCACTGAGACAGGCCTCTATAATGGATCAGTCCACTGGAGACAGGCCTCTATAATGGATCAGTCCACTGAGACAGACCTCTATAATGGATCAGTCCACTGAGACAGGCCTCTATAACAGGATCAGTCCACTGAGACAGGCCTCTATAATGGATCAGTCCACTGAGACAGGCCTCTATAATGGATCAGTCCACTGAGACAGGCCTCTATAATGGATCAGTCCACTGAGACAGGCCTCTATAATGGATCAGTCCACTGAGACAGGCCTCTATAATGGAATGGACAGGCCTCAGTCCACTGAGACAGGCCTCTATAATGGATCAGTCCACTGAGACAGGCCTCTATAATGGATCAGTCCACTGAGACAGGCCTCTATAATGGATCAGGCCTCTATAATGGATCAGTCCATGGACAGACCTCAGGATCAGTCCACTGAGACAGGCCTCTATAATGGATCAGTCCACTGAGACAGGTCTCTTTAATGGATCAGTCCACTGAGACAGGCCTCTATAATGGATCAGTCCACGGAGACAGGCCTCTATAATGGATCAGTCCACTGAGACAGGCCTCTATAATGGATCAGTCCACTGAGACGGGCCTCTATAATGGATCAGTCCACTGAGACATGTGTTTTATGCGCCATACGCATTTATTTTCTTTAAATGCGACTAAATGCTCGACTAAAGGAATCTCGTTCGACCAAACAATCGACCAGTCGACTAAATGGGGTCAACCCTAATGTCTTTACTTATTTAGTTACCATTCCTCAGCCATTCTGGAATAATGTTTTTTTTGTCCAAGCCAAGGTAGTGCAATGGTTATTTCTGCCACTGGGTGGCGCAACATTAGCTTTGAGTGGATGACCAGAGTGTTTTTTAAAATGTTCTAACCTACACTATCTGACATACTTACAACATATATTTCCAACTTCTTTGTCTCAGGGGACATTACACTAGAGACATCCTGCCAGTTTGTTCTGGCTCGCCCGCCCTCTCTATTCTCTTTTCTTTTCTTCCTGTTTCTATTCTCAGCATATTGTCTGTCCCCCATCTATTCCAGAGCAGCTCTGCTCTATTCTCAACATATTGTCTGTCCCCCATCTATTCCAGAGCAGCTCTGTCTCTATTCTCAGCTCATATTGTCTGTCCCCATCTATTCCAGAGCAGCTCTGCTCTATTCTCAACATATTGTCTGTCCCCATCTATTCCAGAGCAGCTCTGCTCTATTCTCAACATATTGTCTGTCCCCCATCTATTCCAGAGCAGCTCTGCTCTATTCTCTCCGAATAAATCAAACACTGTGTTAAGTGTATTGATCTTCTGCTGTACTTTGAGGCTGTGAAGAGGAACCTTGTTCTCTGTCAGCCTTCTTCTCCCTGTCTGGAACTCTTTTATTTACATTCTTGTCTGGAGAAGGGGTCTTTGCATAGTTCTGTCTAAGGTTGAAGACAGAGTACACTATAAACACAGGTGTCAGTACAGTGCCACTGGGGAGAATGAACTGAGAGTCCCTGTGTGGAAAAGGAAGGAGAGATGGAAGGAAGGATTCATTGTGTTAAATTATATAGAAGGATGTTGGATATGGGTTAGAAGGATGTTGTATATGGGTAAGGGTTAGAAGGATGTTGGATATGGGTTAGAAGGATGTTGGATATGGGTAAGGGTTAGAAGGATGTTGGATATGGGTTAGAAGGATGTTGGATATGGGTTAGAAGGATGTTGGATATAGGGTTAGAAGGATGTTGGATATGGGTTAGAAGGATGTTGGATATGGGTTAGGGTTAGAAGGATGTTGGATATGGGTTAGAAGGATGTTGGATATGGGTAAGGGTTAGAAGATGTTGGATATGGGTTAGAAGGATGTTGGATATGGGTTAGAAGGATGTTGGATATGGGTTAGAAGGATGTTGGATATGGGTAAGAAGGGTTAGAAGGATGTTGGATATGGGTTAGAAGGATGTTGGATATGGGTTAGAAGGATGTTGGATATGGGTAAGGGTTAGAAGGATGTTGGATATGGGTTAGGGTTAGAAGGATGTTGGATATGGGTTAGGGTTAGAAGGATGTTGGATATAAGGGTTAGAAGGATGTTGGATATGGGTTAGAAGGATGTTGGATATGGGTAAGGGTTAGAAGGATGTTGGATATGGGTTAGGGTTAGAAGGATGTTGGATATGGGTTAGGGTTAGAATGTTGGATATGGGTTAGGGTTAGGATGTTGGATATGGGTTAAGGGTTTGGATATGAAGGATTAGTGTTGGATATGGGTTAGGGTTAGAAGGATGTTGGATATGGGTTAGGGTTAGAAGGATGTTGGATATGGGTTAGGGTTAGGGATGTTGGATATGGGTTAGAAGGATGTTGGATATGGGTTAGGGTTAGAAGGATGTTGGATATGGGTAAGGGTTAGAAGGATGTTGGATATGGGTAAGGGTTAGAAGGATATTGGCCAGGGCAGGATGCTGGGAACTTGGGACATAGAATGTTGGACATTACCCTGATCCTTCTGGTTCTGACTGGTACAACAGCTTCGTGGAGAGAGTGCTGCTGTGTCCCGTGGGTGGAACATGAGCTGAAGGATGTTCTCTCATATCTGCTCCTTTTCCTCTTCAGTAGAGAGATGAATATATGGGGCAGGACAGCCTTGGTTTGACATGTTGGCCTCAGTGTACCGGGTTACTTTCCATGAGAGCTGAGAGCTGTTGACGACAGTCATTGTAATTACTGAAGGACTGTGTAACAACATGCTAATTAAGGTGGTTAATGTAATGACAGTGTTACTACACACGAGGGTTAGAAGGATGTTGGATATGGGTAAGGGTTAGAAGGATGTTGGATATGGGTTACTAGGCTTAATGACTTAGGATGTTGGATATGGGTTAGTGTTACTACACACTAGGGCAGTTGGATAATGGCAGTTTACTTAGGCAGGGTGGTTGGATATGGGTTAATGACAGTTAGAAGGATGTTAATGATACTACACACTAGGGTTAGGGTTAATGAAGGATGTTGATATAGGTCAGGGGTTAATGACAGTGTTATGGGTTAGGGTTAGGTGGTTTGATACTGGGTTAGGGTTAATGACAGTGTTACTACACACTAGGGCAGGGGTTAAAGGATGTTGGATACTAGGGCAGGGTTAGGTTAATGACTTGGACTACACACTAGGGCAAGGGTAAGTTAATGACTTACTTCACACTAGGGCAGGATGCTGGTTAATGACATAGTGTTACTACCCTGATCCTTCTGGTTAATGACTGTGTTACTACACACTGGAGGGCAGGGTGGTTAATGTCCCGTGTTACTAACATGGGCAGGGCGGTTCTCTCACTTCTGCTCTACACACTTTTCCTCTTCTAGAGAGGGTGAATGACTTACTACAGGCTAGGACAGGGTGGTTAATGACTTACTACACACTAGGGCAGTGGTTAATGACTTTCCATGAGAGCTGCACACACTTGTAGGGCAGGGTGGTTAATGACTGTTACTACACTAGGGCAGGGTGGTTAATGACTTACTACACACTAGGGCAGGGTGGTTAATGACTTGTTACTACACTAGGGCAGGGTGGTTAATGACTTACTACACACTAGGGCAGGGTGGTTAATGACAGTGTTACTACACACTAGGGCAGGGTGGTTAATGACTTACTACACACTAGGGCAGGGTGGTTAATGACAGTGTTACTACACACTAGGGCAGGGTGGTTAATGACTTACTACACACTAGGGCAGGGTGGTTAATGACAGTGTTACTACACACTAGGGCAGGTGGTTAATGTTACTGTTACACACTAGGGCAGGGTGGTTAATGACTTACTACACACTAGGGCAGGGTGGTTAATGACTGTTACTACACACTAGGGCAGGGTGGTTAATGACAGTGTTACTACACACTAGGGCAGGGTGGTTAATGGGTGGTTACACACTAGGGCAGGGTGTTAATGACTACTACACTAGGGCAGGGTGGTTAATGACTGGTTACTACACACTAGGGCAGGGTGGTTAATGACTTACTACACACTAGGGCAGGGTGGTTACTACACACTAGGGCAGGGTGGTTAATGACTTACTACACACTAGGGCAGGGTGGTTAATGACAGTGTTACTACACACTAGGGCAGGGTGGTTAATGACTTTACTACACACTAGGGCAGGGTGGTTAATGACTTACTACACACTAGGGCAGGGTGGTTAATGAGGGTGGTTAATGACTTACTACACACTAGGGCAGGGTGGTTAATGACTTACTACACACTAGGGCAGGGTGGTTAATGACTTACTACACACTAGGGCAGGGTGGTTAATGACTGTTACTACACACTAGGGCAGGGTGGTTAATGACTTACTACACACTAGGGCAGGGTGGTTAATGACTTACTACACACTAGGGCAGGGTGGTTAATGACTTACTACACACTAGGGCAGGGTGGTTAATGACTTTACTACACACTAGGGCAGGGTGGTTAATGACTGTTACTACACACTAGGGCAGGGTGGTTAATGACAGTGTTACTACACACTAGGGCAGGGCGGTTAATGACAGTGTTACTACACACTAGGGCAGGGTGGTTAATGACAGTTTACTACACACTAGGGCAGGGTGGTTAATGACAGTGTTACTACACACTAGGGCAGGGTGGTTAATGACAGTGTTACTACACACTAGGGCAGGGTGGTTAATGACTTACTACACACTAGGGCAGGGTGGTTAATGACTGTACTACACACTAGGGCAGGGTGGTTAATGACAGTGTTACTACCACAGGCAGGGTGGGTCTGACAGTGTTACCACACTAGAGCAGGGCGGTGGTTAATGAGCCTCCAGCAGCAGAGCCTTGGTCTGTAGCCTCCAGCAGCAGAGCCTTGGTCTGTAGCCTCCAGCAGCAGAGCCTTGGTCTGTAGCCTCCAGCAGCAGAGCCTTGGTCTGTAGCCTCCAGCAGCAGAGCCTTGGTCTGTAGCCTCCAGCAGCAGAGCCTTGGTCTGTAGCCTCCAGCAGCAGAGCCTTGGTCTGTAGCCTCCAGCAGCAGAGCCTTGGTCTGTAGCCTCCAGCAGCAGAGCCTTGGTCTGTAGCCTCCAGCTGCAGAGCCTTGGTCTGTAGCCTCCCAAGGCTCTGCAGCCTCCAGCAGCAGAGCCTTGGTCTATAGCCTCCAGCAGCAGAGCCTTGGCATGGAGCCTCCAGCATCAGAGCCTTGGCCTGTAGCCTCCAGCATCAGAGCCTTGGCCTGTAGCCTCCAGCAGCAGAGCCTTGGCTCGGAGCCTCCAGCAGTAGTAGGAAGAAGGAATCCGTGAGACAGTACAGCAGCACTCAATGTAATGTTCATATCATGACGGAAACACTCAACAGTAAACAGTCCTGTACTCGCATGACTGCGTGACCTTGCACTACTCCAACACCATCATTACGTTTGCTGACGACACAACGGTGGTAAGCCTGATCACCGACAACAAGGAGACAGCCTATAGGAGAAGGTCAGAGACCTGGCAGTGTGGTGCCAGGACAACAACCTCTCCCTCAATGGGATCAAGACAAAAGAGATGATTGTGGACTACAGGAAATGGAGGGCCGAGCACGCCCCCATTCACATCGACGGGCCTATAGTGGAGCAAGTTGAACGCTTCAAGTTCCTCGTTGTCCAAATCACTAAGGACCTATCATGGTCCAATCACACCAACACAGTCGTGAAGAGGGGACGACAAAGCCTCTTACCCCTCAGGAGGCTGAAAAGATTTGGTATGGGCCCACAGATCCTCAAAAAGTTAATTTTACAATTACTTCAACTTAGGGCTGGGTGGTATACCTTATTTGACTATATACTGGTATTTATGAACGGACTGGTTTGGGTTTTTACTTTACCTTCTTTAACGGTATTTGAATGTTTGGTTTGTTAAATGTGATACGCCGTGTGTACCGTCCATTTTTATAGTTTATCCTGCTTCTTGGGTCATCCCTCACCTCTCTCTCGCTCTCTCCCTCACCTCTCTCTCCACGCCCCTTTCCACACAGACTAAGCCCCGCCCCCTGTCACTCAAGGAGCGCATTTGTTGTTGCTTGACAACGAGACACTTTCCTTCAGTCTGCATGGTCAGTGCAGCACATGCAACAGTGTTGATGACAACGATGTTGTTTCCACTTGGATCTTAATATAAATCCAAAAGCGTTCTATGATTACAATATAGGTTTGCGTTTCTTACATCTGCAAACAGCTAGTTTGTATCTTCTTAGCAAGTTAAGCTAAATCGTTTTAGCCACTAATGCTAATCGCTAGTTAGCTGGCTAGCTAACAGTATCTTCTAAATCAAAGAGGGATAGATGAAGCATGAATATGTTGGCTATATGAATAAAGATTTAATGAAGCCAAAGATTACAGGGTCCCCTAGGAAACACTGACCATCAATTTGGTTCCTACCCTGTCACATTAACTCGTCCATGGCATTTTCATTCATTGTCATGTCAAACAACACTGTATTCAAAGTGCCCACTATTATTTATATTCTAATTATAGAATTATAATAAACATTCTATTTCCATGATTCCAAAAGTTCACCCAATTGTTTTGATCTAAATCGTAATTGCAACATTTTGGTTAAAAATAAGGCCTAGAATTTTTCTCCATATCGTGGCAGTGTGGAAATGATCTCAAACGAGTGCAGGAAATGCAGAAATGGATGGAAATGCAGGAAATCATTTGAGGTTGAAGTTGAATTGAACAGTATAAACCAATCAGAATGGAGAAAAGACACATTGAAATAACTTAGAATATGTGTGTTGCCCCCCTAGGGTCTCGCCCTACTCATAAAGCAAATGTAGAACTTTTATTAATCAAAAACATAAAATACAATCGCACTGTCCAAAATGTGAAAATCACCATATGATATTTTGGCCATATCGCCCAGCCCTACTTCAACTACCTCGTACCTCTGCACATTGACTCTGTACCGGTACTCCTTGTATATAGTCTCATTATTATAATACTACAGGGGTACTGGTACTCCTTGTATATAGTCTCATTATTATAATTCTACAGGGGTACTGGTACTCCTTGTATATAGTCTCATTATTATAATACTACAGGGGTACTGGTACTCCTTGTATATAGTCTCATTATTATAATACTACAGGGGTACTGGTACTCCTTGTATATAGTCTCATTATTATAATACTACAGGGGTACTGGTACTCCTTGTATATAGTCTCATTATTATAATACTACAGGGGTACTGGTACTCCTTGTATATAGTCTCATTATTATAATACTACAGGGGTACTGGTACTCCTTGTATTTAGTCTCATTATTATAATACTACAGGGGTACTGGTACTCCTTGTATATAGTCTCATTATTATAATACTACAGGGGTACTGCTACTCCTTGTATATAGTCTCATTATTATAATACTACAGGGGTACTGGTACTCCTTGTATATAGTCTCATTATTATAATACTACAGGGGTACTGGTACTCCTTGTATATAGTCTCATTATTATAATACTACAGGGGTACTGGTACTCCTTGTATATAGTCTCATTATTATAATACTACAGGGGTACTGGTACTCCTTGTATATAGTCTCATTATTATAATACTACTGGGGTACTGGTACTCCTTGTATATAGTCTCATTATTATAATACTACAGGGGTACTGGTACTCCTTGTATATAGTCTCATTATTATAATACTACAGGGGTACTGGTACTCCTTGTATATAGTCTCATTATTATAATACTACAGGGGTACTGGTACTCCTTGTATATAGTCTCATTATTATAATACTACAGGGGAACTGGTACTCCTTGTATATAGTCTCATTATTATAATACTACAGGGGAACTGGTACTCCTTGTATATAGTCTCATTATTATAATACTACAGGGGTACTGGTACTCCTTGTATATAGTCTCATTATTATAATACTACAGGGGTACTGGTACTCCTTGTATATAGTCTCATTATTGTTATTTTATTGTGTTACTATTTACTATTATTATTTTTTACAAATTTCTCTTTTCATGCTTTTTAACTCTGATTTGTTGGGAAAGGGCTTGTCAGAGCACTTGATTGAGCACTTCCTGCTCCTCTACCTCAGTGCTGTGTGTGTGTGTGTGTGTGTGTGTGTGTGTGTGTGTGTGTGTGTGTGTGTGTGTGTGTGTGTGTGTGTGTGTGTGTGTGTGTGTGTGTGTGTGTGTGTGTGTGTGTGTGTGTGTGTGTGTGTGTGTGTGTGAGAGAGAGGACTAGAGATGACACAATGTGTTACTACTACCACTACATCCTCCAGTCAGACACACAGCCCTGTGTATACAGCTCAACCTGTAGTAGATGTTACTACTACCACTACATCCTCCAGTCAGACACACAGCCCTGTGTATACAGCTCAACCTGTAGTAGATGTTACTAGTACCACTACATCCTCCAGTCAGACACACAGCCCTGTGTATACAGCTCAACCTGTAGTAGATGTTACTACTACCACCACATCCTCCAGTCAGACACACAGCCCTGTGTATACAGCTCAACCTGTAGTAGATGTTACTACTACCACTACATCCTCCAGTCAGACACACAGCCCTGTGTATACAGCTCAACCTGTAGCAGATGTTCTAAGCCGGCTGTTCTCATTATCTCAGCTGGAATTCTATTTGCCCTCTGAGATGAAATGACATCATTCGTTAATTGCTAATGAATGAAGTAATTAGGAGGTGGGACTATATTACGCGATAGCAACAACGTGCTGGGTGCTGTGATTACCCATCTCCCTAGGGTGCTGTGATTACCCATCTCCCAGGGTGCTGTGATTACCCATCTCCCTAGGGTGCTGTGATTACCCATCTCCCAGGGTGCTGTGATTACCCATCTCCCTAGGGTGCTGTGATTACCCATCTCCCAGGGTGCTGTGTGTCTGTGTAGTTCTGCAGTATACAGTAACGGTGAGGGTGACGTTGGGAGACGTTGGGACTGATAAACCAGGATGGGACTGATAAACCAGGATGGGACTGATAAACCAGGATGGGACTGATAAACCAGGATGGGAACATAGATGGCAGCTTGGTGGGACTGATAAACCAGGATGAGACATAGATGGCAGCTTGGTGGGACTGATAAACCAGGATGGGACTGATGGCTGGATGGGACTGATAAACCAGGATGGGACTGATAAACCAGGATGGGACTGATAAACCAGGATGGGAACATAGATGGCAGCTTGGTGGGACTGATACACCAGGATGGGACTGATAAACCAGGATGGGACTGATAAACCAGGATGGGAACATAGATGCAGCTGGTGGGACTGATAAACCAGGATGGGACTGATAAACCAGGATGGGAACATAGATGGCAGATTGGTGGGACTGATAAACCAGGATGGGAACATAGATGGCAGATTGGTGGGACTGATAAACCAGGATGGGAACATAGATGGCAGATTGGTGGGACTGATAAACCAGGGGACTGGGACTGATAAACCAGGATGGGACTGATAAACCAGGATGGGAACATAAATAAACCAGGTGGGAATGGGACTGATAAACCAGGGTGGGAACATAGATGGCAGCTTGGTGGGACTGATAAACCAGGATGGGACTGATAAACCAGGATGGGAACATAGATGGCAGCTTGGTGGGACTGATAAACCAGGATGGGACTGATAAACCAGGATGGGACTGATAAACCAGGATGGGACTGATAAACCAGGATGGGACATAGATGGCAGCTTGGTGGGACTGATAAACCAGGATGGGACTGATAAACCAGGATGGGACTGATAAACCAGGATGGGACTGATAAACCAGGATGGGAACATAGATGGCAGCTTGGTGGGACTGATAAACCAGGATGGGACTGATAAACCAGGATGGGACTGATAAACCAGGATGGGACTGATAAACCAGGATGGGAACATAGATGGCAGCTTGGTGGGACTGATAAACCAGGATGGGACTGATAAACCAGGATGGGACATAGATGGCAGCTTGGTGGGACTGATAAACCAGGATGGGACTGATAAACCAGGATGGGAACATAGATGGCAGCTTGGTGGGACTGATAAACCAGGATGGGACTGATAAACCAGGATGGGACATAGATGGCAGCTTGATGGGACTGATAAACCAGGATGGGACTAGATGGCAAACCAAACCAGGATGGGACTAGATAAACCAGGATGGGAACATAGATGGCAACATGGTGGGACTGATAAACCAGGATGGGACTGATAAACCAGGATGGGACTGATAAACCAGGATGGGAACATAGATGGCAGCTTGGTGGGACTGATAAACCAGGATGGGACTGATAAACCAGGATGGGAACATAGATGGCAGCTTGGTGGGACTGATAAACCAGGATGGGACTGATAAACCAGGATGGGACTGATAAACCAGGATGGGAACATAGATGGCAGCTTGGTGGGACTGATAAACCAGGATGGGACTGATAAACCAGGATGGGAACATAGATGGCAGCTTGGTGGGACTGATAAACCAGGATGGGACTGATAAACCAGGATGGGACTGATAAACCAGGATGGGAACATAGATGGCAGCTTGGTGGGACTGATAAACCAGGATGGGACTGATAAACCAGGATGGGAACATAGATGGCAGCTTGGTGGGACTGATAAACCAGGATGGGACTGATAAACCAGGATGGGAACATAGATGGCAGCTTGGTGGGACTGATAAACCAGGATGGGACTGATAAACCAGGATGGGACTGATAAACCAGGATGGGACTGATAAACCAGGATGGGACTGATAAACCAGGATGGGACTGATAAACCAGGATGGAACATAGATGGCAGCTTGGTGGGACTGATAAACCAGGATGGGACTGATAAACCAGGATGGGACTGATAAACCATGATGGGACTGATAAACCAGGATGGGAACATAGATGGCAGCTTGGTGGGACTGATAAACCAGGATGGGACTGATAAACCAGGATGGGACTGATAAACCAGGATGGGACTGATAAACCATGATGGGACTGATAAACCAGGATGGGAACATAGATGGCAGCTTGGTGGGACTGATAAACCAGGATGGGACATAGATGGCAAACCAGGATGGGAACTGATAAACCAGGATGGGACTGATAAACCAGGATGGGACTGATAAACCAGGATGGGAACATAGATGGCAGCTTGGTGGGACTGATAAACCAGGATGGGACTGATAAACCAGGATGGGACTGATAAACCAGGATGGGACTGATAAACCAGGATGGGACTGATAAACCAGGATCGGACTGATAAACCATGATGGGACTGATAAACCATGATGGGACATAGATGGCAGCTTGGTGGGACTAATAAACCAGGATGGGACTGATAAACCAGGATGGGAACATAGATGGCAGCTTGGTGGGACTAATAAACCAGGATGGGACTGATAAACCAGGATGGGACTGATAAACCAGGATGGAACATGATGGCAGCTTGACTGAAAAACCAGGATGGGAACATAGATGGCAGCTTGGTGGGACTGAATAAACCAGGATGGGACTGATAAACCATGATGGGACTGATAAACCAGGATGGGAACATTGCAGCTTGGTCTCTTTTTACCATTTGACAATTCTTCTTATTTTTTAAAACTTTTTTTTATTTTTACCACAGACGTCCTTTGAGTTCATTTCATGTCTCTCTGTGCTGTGCTGCCTCTCTGTGCTGCCTCTCTGTGCTGTGCTGCCTCTCTGTGCTGTCTGTCTCTCTGTGCTGTCTGTCTCTCTGTGCTGTCTGTCTGTCTGTGCTGTCTGTCTCTCTGTGCTGTGTCTCTGTGCTGTCTCTCTGTGCTGTCTCGCTCTGCTGTGCAGTCCCCCTGTCTGTCTCTCTGTGCTATCTGTGTGTCTGTGCTGTGTCGTCTCTCTGTGCTGTCTCTCTGTGCTGTCTCTCTGTGCTGTCTCTGTCTGTCGTCGTGTAGAAGGCATGCTGTCTCTCTGTGCTGTGTCTCTGTGCTGTCTGTTTGTCGTCGTGTAGAAGGCATGCTGTCTCTCTGTGCTGTCTCTCTGTGCTGTGCTGTGCTGTCTCCCTGTCTGTCTCTCTGTGCTGTCTGTGTGTCTGTGCTTTGTCTCTGTGCTGTCTCTCTGTGCTGTGTCTCTGTGCTGTCTCCTGTGCTGTCTGTCTGTCGTCATGTAGAAAGCATGCTGTCTCTCTGTGCTGTGCTGTCTCTCTGTGCTGTCTGTGTCTCTGTGCTGTGTCTCTGTGCTGTCTGTCTCTCTGTGCTGTCTGTCTCTCTGTGCTGTCTGTCTCTGTGCTGTCTGTCTCTCTGTGTTGTCTGTCTCTGTGCTATCTCTCTCTGCTGTGCTGTCTCTCTGTCTGTCTCTCTGTGCTCTCTTTGCTGTCTCTCTTTGCTGTCTCTCTGTGCTGTGTCTCTGTGCTGTCTGTCTCTCTGTGCTGTCTCTCTGTGCTGTCTGTCTCTCTGTGCTGTCTGTCTCTCTGTGCTGTCTGTCTCTCTGTGCTGTCTGTCTCTCTGTGCTGTCTGTCTCTCTGTGCTGTGTCTCTCTGTGCTGTGCTCTCTGTGCTGCTGCTGTGCTGTCTCTCTGTCTGTCTCTCTGTGCTGTCTCTCTCTGCTGTGCTGTCTCTCTGCTGTGCTGTCTCTCTGTGCTGTCTGTGTGTCTGTGCTGTGTCGTCTCTCTGTGCTGTCTCTCTGTGCTGTCTCTCTGTGCTGTCTGTCTGTCAGTCGTCGTGTAGAAGGCATGCTGTCTCTCTGTGCTGTCTCTCTGTGCTGTGTCTCTGTGCTGTCTGTCTGTCGTCGTGTAGAAGGCATGCTGTCTCTCTGTGCTGTCTCTCTGTGCTGTGTCTCTGTGCTGTCTGTGTGTCGTCGTGTAGAAGGTATGCTGTCTCCAGGAGCCCGAGCTGGTGATTTTAGATGGTGAACCGGCTGATGAGTAGTCAGGCACTCAGGGTCCTCCCCCACATCCTCTTCAAATGCATGCGCACACAAACACACCCACCCTGTCACCAATCTGTCTGTTCCTGAGCTGTGTGTCGTTCTTTAGTGCGTTGCGACTCGTGTGTCTCTCTCTCTGTGGTGAGTTAGCTGTCTGTCTCTCTCTCTCTCTCTCTCTCTCTCTCTCTGTCTCTCTCTCTCTCTCTCTCTCTCTCTCTCTCTCTGTGGTGAGTTAGCTGTCTGTCTGTCTGCCTCTCTCTCTCTCTCTCTCTGTGGTGAGTTAGCTGTCTGTCTGCCTCTCTCTCTCTCTCTCTCTTTCTCTCTGTGGTGAGTTAGCTGTCTGTCTGCCTGGTGAGTTAGCTGTCTGTCTGTCTCTCTCTCTCTCTCTGTGGTGAGTTAGCTGTCTGTCTGCCTCTCTCTCTCTCTGTGGTGAGTTAGCTGTCTGTCTGCCTCTCTCTCTCTCTCTCTCTCTCTCTCTCTCTGGTGAGTTAGCTGTCTGTCTGCCTGCCGTTCCTCTCCACTGCATCCTGACTGACTGAAGAGCTCTGTCATTGACTCATCCCGTTCTTTATAAGGAGGTGTTAATGATGAGCAACCGCTTCACATAATACTGGAACCAGCCAGCCTGAACAGACCAGACCTTAACAGACAGACACAGTCAACCACCGGACTGAAGCCAGCCTGAACAGACTAGACTTTAACAGACAGAACCACCGGACTGAAGCCAGCCTGAACAGACCAGACTTTAACAGACAGACACAGTCAACCACCGGACTGAAGCCAGCCTGAACAGACCAGACTTTAACAGACAGACAGTCAACCACCGGACTGAAGCCAGCCTCGACAACCACAGAGAGCAGAGCAGAGGGGACTGGAAGAATGTCAGTCTGACGGAGACATAGACTGTTGTTCTGTTTTTATTCTCAATCTTCAAGACTTCCACCCCCTGGATGGTGTGCAGGACACAGGTACCACAAGGCTTTTATTCTCTGTTTCTCTTGGGTTGCCAGTACAGTACTACAGGGACATGGGTACTACAAGGCTTTTATTCTCTGTTTCTCTTGGGTTACCAGTACAGTACTACATTTACATTTAAGTCATTTAGCAGACGCTCTTATCCAGAGCGACTTAGTACTACAGGGACATGGGTACTACAAGGCTTTTATGCTCTGTTTCTATTGGGTTAACAGTACAGTACTACAGGGACACAGGTACTACAAGGCTTTTATTATCTGTTTCTCAGTACAGTACTACACGGCTTTTGTTCTCTGTCTCTTGGGTTAACAGTACAGTACTACAAGGCTTTTATTATCTTTGTCTCTTGGGTTAACAGTACATTACTACAAGGCTTTTATTCTCTGTGTCTCTTGGGTTAACAGTACAGTACTACAAGGCTTTTATTATCTTTGTCTCTTGGGTTAACAGTACATTACTACAAGGCTTTTATTATCTTTGTCTCTTGGGTTAACAGTACATTACTACAAGGCTTTTATTATCTTTGTCTCTTGGGTTAACAGTAGAGTACTACAAGGCTTTTATTATCTGTTTCTCAGTACAGTACTACAAGGCTTTTTAAAAATCTGTTTCTCAGTACAGTATGACAAGGCTTTTATTCTCTGTGTCTCTTGGGTTAACAGTACAGTACTACAAGGCTTTTATTCTCTGTGTCTCTTGGGATAACAGTACAGTACTACAAGGCTTTTATTCTCTGTGTCTCTTGGGATAACAGTACAGTACTACAAGGCTTTTGTTCTCTGTGTCTCTTGGGATATCAGTACAGTACGACAAGGCTTTTATTCTCTGTGTCTCTTGGGATAATAGTACAGTACTACAAGGCTTTTATTCTCTGTGTCTCTTGGGATAACAGTACAGTACGACAAGGCTTTTATTCTCTGTGTCTCTTGGGATAACAGTACAGTACTACTTCAGGGAGAAACGATGCACCTTCAGAGGGATCATTGTGACAGGTCTTATTCTCAGTATGTTGCAGAAATGCTCCCGTGTCTGTCCCTGTCAACAATCTGTGAATGACCTGTAGGGAGATCCCGTGCTACACCATGTGGAAGGGTGTCTCGTCTGATGCTTGTCCTTCCAGACGGCAGAATGTCATGTTGGCGTACCCCACGTTGCACAATGTCACATGCATGATTACCATGCCTTGGTTATTTGTAAATGTAGTCATACTGAAGCTACACACTTAAAGTATGGAAACCCTCCCACCTGTGTGTTTTAGAATGAAGGACGACCTGCTGTACACAACGTTAGTGCAGTGACTAGCCAGTCACCTGAACCCAGCGTGGGCCTCGATACTAGTGGGGTCCTGGAACACAATGAGGAGGGGTGGTTACTGGTGGACAGTTAGTCTCTGTTCTCCCTATGTCCTGCTGATCTGGGATCATTACATCACCAACTATCTTTAGGTAGTCCTCGTTACTCCTGAGAATGCAGTGCATGCTGGGAGAACATACCAAGTTGACAATAACTCCTGTCAAGGTGTCTCTCAAATGTTTTGTTTATTCAATATTTTATTTCACTTTTTATTTAACCTTTTTTAATGAACCTTTTAATGAACCTTTTTAATTAACTAGGCAAGTCAGTTAAGAACAAATTCTTAGTTACAATGACGACCTCCCAAAAGGCAAAAGGCCTCCTGCGGGGACGGGGCCTGGGATAAAAAAATACAAAAATAAATTCTATAAAACTATAGGACAAGATTTACGCATCACGACAAGAAATGATGTGAAAGTCAATGATGTGAACAGATGTATAGTAAAGATGTATAACAAGGCATTGCGAGTGCAGTGAAGGCATTGCGAGTGCAGTGAGGCCGTTCTGCTGGTCTGGTGTTTACATGTGGAGGACGTTCTAAACTGACTTGACCTTCTTAATAGTGCTGAGGGGAGAAACAAGGTGGTATTGGGTTGAACGGAAAGCATTTGAGAGGCGATTCTGCAGATTTGGTTTTTAGCTCCTCGTCCTGACATAATAATAATAATATATGCCATTTAGCAGACGCTTTTATCCAAAGCGACTTACAGTCATGTGTGCATACATTCTACGTATGGGTGGTCCCGGGAATCGAACCCACTACCCTGGCGTTACAAGCGCCATGCTCTACCAACTGAGCCACAGAAGGACCACGGAATGTTGTCCGACGTCCTCGCGGTGCTGACAGCACAGTGTTGCCAGCACCGTTCTCCGGGGTTTCAGAAAACATCCAGGCCACACTACTTCATCCTTGAAATCATAGGGGGATATGAAATTACCATCTTGAAATAAAGTAAATTACACAGCACTGGTTCAAAAATAGATTTATACCGTTCCCCCTTTTAAACGCTCTCTGCTTTAACTGACGAGGGTCTGTGTCATCATTCCCTATTCCCTATATAGTGCACTACTTTAGACCAGAGCCCTGTGCTACCCTATTCCCTATATAGTGCACTACTTTAGACCAGAGCCCTGTGCTACCCTATTCCCTATATAGTGCACTACTTTAGACCAGAGCCCTGTGCTACCCTATTCCCTATATAGTGCACTACTTTAGACCAGAGCCCTGTGCTACCCTATTCCCTATATAGTGCACTACTTTAGACCAGAGCCCTGTGCTACCCTATTCCCTATATAGTGCACTACTTTAGACCAGGGATACATACGCAGTGCACTATGTAGTGAATAGGGAGCCATTTGGGACTTTTTAAAATTGTACCTTTATTTTACTAGGCAAGTCAGTTAAGAACAAATTCTTATTTTCAATGACGGCCTAGGAACAGTGAGTTAACTGCCTGTTCAGGGGCAGAACAACAGATTTGTACCTTGTCAGCTCAGGGATTTGAACTTGCAACCTTCCGTTTACTAGTCCAACGCTCTAACCACTAGGCTACCTTGACTGGCCCTCGTGAGAGAACAGAATGTGACTAACAGGTGCCGTTTAGTTACATTCAACATTTTATTACTGGGTAGCAAAAGTTAACAGGTAGGATTTTTAATAATAATAGTAATATTATGCGATTTAGCAGAGACTTTTATCCACAGAGACTTAGTCATGCATGCGTACATGTTTTAACGTAAGGGGTGGTCCCGGGAATCGAAACCAGTTATCCTGGCGTTGGGAAAGAGCCATGCTCTACCAGCTGAGCTACAGAGGAACACGTGTTCCTGGGAGAGGGGCAGTGTGGTCAAAACATGGCCCTCTGTCTTCTTAAACATCATTTAAAATCACTAAGGGCTTATGGTCCTGGAGGCCTGTTATTAGGGTGGCAGGTCTATAGGTTACAGCTTTCTGATTGGCTCCAGGGGTGCTGTACTATGACTGACCCTGTAAAACAACACCTATCATACTACTATACTGACCCTGTAAAACAACACCTATCATACTACTATACTGACCCTGTAAAACAACACCTATCATACTACTATACTGACCCTGTAGAACACCTATCATACTACTATACTGACCCTGTAAAACAACACCTATCATACTTCTATGACTGACCCTGTAAACAACACATTACACTGCACCTATCAAATCAAATCAAATTTATTTATATAGCCCTTCGTACATAAGCTGATATCTCAAAAGTGCTGTACAGAAACCCAGCCTAAAACCCCAAACAGCAAGCAATGCAGGTGTAGAATCCAGTGTATGTGGCAATAAAACATTAAATATATTTTAAAGACAACAGTGTAAAGTGTACAGTATTTAAACAGAAAGACAACAGTGTAAAGTGTACAGTATTTAAACAGAAAGACAACAGTGTAAAGTGTACAGTATTTAAACAGAAAGACAACAGTGTAAAACAGAAAGACAACAGTGTAAAGTGTACAGTATTTAAACAGAAAGACAACAGTGTAAAGTGAACAGTATTTAAACAGAAAGACAACAGTGTAAAGTGTACAGTATTTAAACAGAAAGACAACAGTGTAAAGTGTACAGTATTTAAACAGAAAGACAACAGTGTAAAGTGTACAGTATTTAAACAGAAAGACAACAGTGTAAAGTGTACAGTATTTAAACAGAAAGACAACAGTGTAAAGTGTACAGTATTTAAACAGAAAGACAACAGTGTAAAGTGAACAGTATTTAAACAGAAAGACAACAGTGTAAAACAGAAAGACAACAGTGTAAAGTGTACAGTATTTAAACAGAAAGACAACAGTGTAAAGTGTACAGTATTTAAACAGAAAGACAACAGTGTAAAGTGTACAGTATTTAAACAGAAAGACAACAGTGTAAAGTGAACAGTATTTAAACAGAAAGACAACAGTGTAAAGTGTACAGTATTTAAACAGAAAGACAACAGTGTAAAACAGAAAGACAACAGTGTAAAGTGTACAGTATTTAAACAGAAAGACAACAGTGTAAAGTGTACAGTATTTAAACAGAAAGACAACAGTGTAAAGTGTACAGTATTTAAACAGAAAGACAACAGTGTAAAGTGTACAGTATTTAAACAGAAAGACAACAGTGTAAAGTGTACAGTATTTAAACAGAAAGACAACAGTGTAAAGTGTACAGTATTTAAACAGAAAGACAACAGTGTAAAGTGTACAGTATTTAAACAGAAAGACAACAGTGTAAAGTGAACAGTATTTAAACAGAAAGACAACAGTGTAAAGTGTACAGTATTTAAACAGAAAGACAACAGTGTAAAGTGTACAGTATTTAAACAGAAAGACAACAGTGTAAAGTGTACAGTATTTAAACAGAAAGACAACAGTGTAAAGTGTACAGTATTTAAACAGAAAGACAACAGTGTAAAGTGTACAGTATTTAAACAGAAAGACAACAGTGTAAAGTGTACAGTATTTAAACAGAAAGACAACAGTGTAAAGTGTACAGTATTTAAACAGAAAGACAACAGTGTAAAGTGTACAGTATTTAAACAGAAAACAACAGTGTAAAGTGTACAGTATTTAAACAGGAAAGACAACAGTGTAAAGTGTACAGTATTTAAACAGAAAGACAACAGTGTAAAGTGTACAGTATTGAAACAGAAAGACAGTGTAAAGTGTACAGTATTTAAACAGAAAAACAACAGTGTAAAGTGTACAGTATTTAAACAGAAAGACAACAGTGTAAAGTATACAGTATTAATTTCCCTAGAAACAGAATGGACATGGAAGCCTTTTCACTACATTGCTATCATTTATTGGACAGTAGGATTTTAACGTTTTAAAGCTACTGTACTGTAGCTCAGTAGTATACCGGATATTTACTGTACTGTCACTCAGTAGTATACCAGATATCTACTGTACTGTAGCTCAGTAGTATACCAGATATTTACTGTACTGTAGCTCAGTAGTATACCAGATATCTACTGTACTGTCTCTCAGTAGTATACCGGATATTTACTGTACTGTCACTCAGTAGTATACCAGATATTTACTGTACTGTCACTCAGTAGTATACCAGATATCTACTGTACTGTCACTCAGTAGTATACCAGATATCTACTGTACTGTAGCTCAGTAGTATACCGGATATTTACTGTACTGTAGCTCAGTAGTATACCAGATATCTACTGTACTGTCTCTCAGTAGTATACCGGATATTTACTGTACTGTCACTCAGTAGTATACCATATATTTACTGTACTGTCTCTCAGTAGTATACCAGATATCTAATGTACTGTCACTCAGTAGTATACCAGATATCTACTGTACTGTCACTCAGTAGTATACCAGATATCTACTGTACTGTCACTCAGTAGTATACCAGATATCTACTGTACTGTCACTCAGTAGTATGCCAGATATCTACTGTACTGTGTCACTCAGTAGTATACCAGCTCAGTAGTATACCAGCTATCTACTGTACTGTCACTCAGTAGTATACCAGATATTTACATTTACATTTAAGTCATTTAGCAGACGCTCTTATCCAGAGCGACTTACAAATTGGTGCATACACCTTATGACATCCAGTGGAACAGCCACTTGCATCTAAATCTTTTTTTGGGGGGTAGTGAGAAGGATTACTTACCCTTACTTACCAGATATCCTAGGTATTCCTTGAAGAGGTGGGGTTTCAGGTGTCTCCGGAAGGTGGTGATTGACTCCGCTGTCCTGGCGTCGTGAGGGAGTTTGTTCCACCATTGGGGGCCAGAGCAGCGAACAGTTTTATATCTACTGTACTGTCACTCAGTAGTATACCAGATATCTACTGTACTGTCACTCAGTAGTATACCAGATATCTTCTGTACTGTCACTCAGTAGTATACCAGATATCTACTATACTGTCTCTCAGCAGTATACCAGATATCTACTGTACTGTCACTCAGTAGTATACCAGATATCTACTGTACGGTCACTCAGTAGTATACCAGATATCTACTGTAATGTCACTCAGTAGTATACCAGATATCTACTGTACTGTCACTCAGTAGTATACCAGATATCTACTGTACTGTCACTCAGTAGTATACAGATATCTGCTGTACTGTCACTCAGTAGTATACCAGATATCTACTGTACTGTCACTCAGTAGTATACCGGATGTCACTCAGTAGTATACCAGATATCTACTGTACTGTCACTCAGTAGTATACCAGATATCTACTGTACTGTCACTCAGTAGTATACCAGATATCTACTGTACTGTCACTCAGTAGTATACCAGATATCTACTGTACTGTCACTCAGTAGTATACCAGATATCTACTGTACTGTCACTCAGTAGTATACCAGATATCTACTGTACTGTCACTCAGTAGTATACCAGATATCTACTGTACTGTCACTCAGTAGTATACCAGATATCTACTGTACTGTCACTCAGTAGTATACCAGATATCTACTGTACCGTGTCACTCAGTAGTATACCAGATATCTACTGTACCGTGTCACTCAGTAGTATACCAGATATCTACTGTACCGTGTCACTCAGTAGTATACCAGATATCTACTGTACCGTGTCACTCAGTAGTATACCAGATATCTACTGTACCGTGTCACTCAGTAGTATACCAGATATCTACTGTACCGTGTCACTCAGTAGTATACCGGATGGAATATCTTTCTTTCTTTCTTTCATTAAGTCTTTCTGTGGGTGGAAGCCTATTCACTGATAATTCTTAACTTGTATGGTGGTGAGTTGACTGTATTTTTCAGAGACATCTGTACCCTGTGGGTAGGAAGCGAAGGGCTTTCATTCACAAACCTTATTGCAAAATAATGGGTGCAGCAACAAACATTGTTCTTGTGCACAAACTGTTGTCCTTTTGTCTTCGTCTTTCAACAGTTGTTTTCTGATAAACATCTCAGTCAGAAGACATTGACTTAAAAAAAAAAAAAAACATTTTGTGCATTTTGGATATTTTAATCTTCAACCATTGCACAATATGCTGATTTCTTCATGGGAAGAGGAAATGTTGAAACGAAAATAAAAACAATTTGTGTTAGAGGAAGCGCTGAGCTAATTTCCGTGGCAACGCCGGCTGTGATATTGGACCAATGTCCTGTGGAGTCCCACTTCTCTGTGACCCTGACCTCTGTGATGAAAGACAATCTGATGCAGCATGTGAAGCAGCCCTTCACAGTCTACACCACCTTCAAAAGTTTGGGGTCACTTAGAAATGTCCTTGTTTTTGAAAGAAAATCACATTTTTCTGATGGATGAAATAAGTGATTTTCTTAAAAAAATAAGGGCATTTCTCAGTGACCCCAAGCCTTTGAACGGTGGTGTAGACTGTGAAGGGCTGCTTCACATGATGCATAAATAACATCAAATTGATCAGAAATACAGTGTGGACATTGACAACATTAACAATGACTATTGTATAATGTTTTTAAATGGAATATCTACATAGACGTAAAGAGGCCCATCATCAGTAACCATCACTCCTGTGTTCCAATGGTATGTTGTGTTAGCTAATTTCCTCTTTTATAATTTTAAAAGGATAATTGATCATTAGAAAACACTTTTGCAATTATGTTACCACAGCTGGAAAATGTTTAAAGAAGCAATAAAACTGGCCTTTAGACAAGTGGAGTATCTGGAGCATCAGCATTTGTGAGTTCGATTACAGGCTCAAAATGGCCAGAAACACAAATAACTTTCTTCTAAAACTCGTCAATCTATTCTTGTTCTGAGAAATGAAGGCTATTCCATGTGAGAAATTGCCAAGAGACTGAAGATCTCGTACAACGCTGTGTACCACTCCCTTCACAGAATGTATACTACTCCCTGGCAGAACGGCAGCATCATTCTGTTAGTTGACCTCATCTGAAAGGCCTGTTACTCTGTTAGTTCACCTCATCTGAAAAGCCTGTTACTCTGTTAGTTCACCTCATCAGAAAGGCCTGTTACTCTGTTAGTTCACCTCATCTGAAAAGCCTGTTACTCTGTTAGTTCACCTCATCAGAAAGGCCTGTTACTCTGTTAGTTCACCTCATCAGAAAGGCCTGTTACTCTGTTAGTTCACCTCATCTGAAAAGCCTGTTACTCTGTTAGTTCACCTCATCAGAAAGGCCTGTTACTCTGTTAGTTCACCTCATCTGAAAGGCCTGTTACTCTACCTCATCAGAAAGGCCTGTTACTCTGTTAGTTCACCTCATCAGAAAGGCCTGTTAATCTGTTAGTTCACCTCATCTGAAAGGCCTGTTACTCTGTTAGTTCACCTCATCAGAAAGGCCTGTTACTCTGTTAGTTCACCTCATCAGAAAGGCCTGTTACTCTGTTAGTTCACCTCATCTGAAAAGCCTGTTACTCTGTTAGTTCACCTCATCAGAAAGGCCTGTTACTCTGTTAGTTCACCTCATCTGAAAGGCCTGTTACTCTTTTAGTTCACCTCATCAGAAAGGCCTGTTACTCTGTTAGTTCACCTCATCTGAAAGGCCTGTTACTCTACCTCATCAGAAAGGCCTGTTACTCTGTTAGTTCACCTCATCAGAAAGGCCTGTTAATCTGTTAGTTCACCTCATCTGAAAGGCCTGTTAGTTGGCCTCATCAGAAAAGCCTGTTACTCTGTTAGTTCACCTCATCAGAAAGGCCTGTTACTCTGTTAGTTCACCTCATCTGAAAGGCCTGTTAGTTGGCCTCATCAGAAAAGCCTGTTACTCTGTTAGTTCACCTCATCTGAAAGGCCTGTTACTCTGTTTGTTCACCTCATCTGAAAGGCCTGTTACTCTGTTTGTTCACCTCATCTGAAAGGCCTGTTACTCTGTTAGTTCACCTCATCAGAAAGGCCTGTTAGTTGGCCTCATCAGAAAAGCCTGTTACTCTGTTAGTTCACCTCATCTGAAAGGCCTGTTACTCTGTTTGTTCACCTCATCTGAAAGGCCTGTTACTCTGTTAGTTCACCTCATCTGAAAGGCCTGTTAGTTGGCCTCATCAGAAAAGCCTGTTACTCTGTTAGTTCACCTCATCTGAAAGGCCTGTTACTCTGTTAGTTCACCTCATCTGAAAGGCCTGTTACTCTGTTAGTTCACCTCATCTGAAAGGCCTGTTACTCTGTTAGTTCACCTCATCAGAAAGGCCTGTTACTCTGTTAGTTCACCTCATCAGAAAGGCCTGTTAATCTGTTAGTTCACCTCATCAGAAAGGCCTGTTAGTTGGCCTCATCAGAAAAGCCTGTTACTCTGTTAGTTCACCTCATCTGAAAGGCCTGTTACTCTGTTTGTTCACCTCATCTGAAAGGCCTGTTACTCTGTTAGTTCACCTCATCAGAAAGGCCTGTTACTCTGTTAGTTCACCTCATCAGAAAGGCCTGTTACTCTGTTAGTTCACCTCATCAGAAAGGCCTGTTACTCTGTTAGTTCACCTCATCAGAAAGGCCTGTTAGTCTGTTAGTTCACCTCATCTGAAAGGCCTGTTACTCTGTTAGTTCACCTCATCTGAAAGGCCTGTTAGTTCACCTCATCTGAAAGGCCTGTTACTCTACCTCATCAGAAAGGCCTGTTAATCTGTTAGTTCACCTCATCAGAAAGGCTTGTTACTCTGTTAGTTCACCTCATCTGAAAGGCCTGTTACTCTGTTAGTTCACCTCATCAGAAAGGCCTGTTACTCTGTTAGTTCACCTCATCAGAAAAGCCTGTTACTCTGTTAGTTCACCTCATCTGAAAGGCCTGTTACTCTGTTAGTTCACCTCATCTGAAAGGCCTGTTAGTTCACCTCATCTGAAAGGCCTGTTACTCTACCTCATCTGAAAGGCCTGTTACTCTGTTTGTTCACCTCATCTGAAAGGCCTGTTACTCTGTTAGTTCACCTCATCAGAAAGGCCTGTTACTCTGTTAGTTCACCTCATCAGAAAGGCCTGTTACTCTGTTAGTTCACCTCATCAGAAAAGCCTGTTACTCTGTTAGTTCACCTCACCAACTTACTTTTCTTTATCCCAAATGGCAGTCAAATATACATGGATATTTACACAGATACAATATATAAAATAGACAAGACAGTAAGATGAGAGAACACATGATCATGTATTTTATTACCAAAACATAGGACACACCTAGCTTTTCCAGTCCTGTCTGTCAGACTGTGACTGTCTGTTCCTCTCTCATTGTCCGACTAAGTGAATGTCCTCCATGGAAATCATCAATGTCCATGAACTTCTGATCCTCAAGCTAGCATTATGTTCCGGAGAGAGAGAGAGACCCCCTCACACCTCCCGTGCTGTGAATAAGGAGCTCTCTGCAGGCCTCCTCTCTGTATCCTTCCTCTTATTAACAGGCTGAGGCCACCACACCAGGCTCCTGACAGATGTATCCTGAAGCAGCTGCACGCTCCTTCCTGTCTCTGTCTGTGTCTCTCTCTCTCTGTCTCTCTCTCTCTCTCTCTCTCTCTCTGTCTGTCTCTGTCTCTCTGTCTGTCTCTCTGTCTCTGTCTCTCTGTCCCTGTCCCTGTCCGTCCGTCCGTCCGTCCGTCCGTCCGTCCGTCTGTCTGTCTGTCACTATCTGTCTCTCTTTCTCTGTGTGTTTGTCTGTCTCTCATTTAGAACCCTTTTGTCTGCATGAAGGAGCTTCTAGAGCAAAGTTGGGACACTGGTGGAATTTAAATAGGCTGGTCCCCCACTTTGAAAGGGACCAATGCTGGCTGTCAGGTGGGTGGAAGGGAGGGAGAGTGGAAGGGAGGGAGGGAAGCCCTCCACAGTTCTCCTTTTCTATGGTCTGAGAGTGTTTCAGTGTTCCATGGCCTTCAGACAATGTTGGCATGGCATGCTGGCTGGCTGGTTGGCTCTGGCTGGCATGCTGGCTGGCTGGTTGGCTGGCACTGATGTTTAAATGGGAGTACTTCTGAATGTGGTCTGGCATGACTGTAATTAGTGCCCTGTCTGTATTCTACATGAGCACTTCTTTAGCTTTAGGTGGGAAGTAGGCAAAATCTGCTTAACTTCTGGAGAAAATATAATTCTCTCTCTCTCTCTCTCTCTCTCTCTCTCTCGAGATAGATCTATCTATCTATCTATCTATCTATCTATCTATCTATCTATCTATCTATCTATCTATCTATCTATCTATCTATCTTTCTCAGGAAATGTCAATGAAAGGAGACTCAAAGGAATTAATGAAACCGTTTTGCCATGCCGTTGTTTACACGGTCACATGGTCTTAATCAAATTGAGAATCATGTTAGAATGCTTGCTTTATCACTGCAGTGTTTTATTGCCTTTCATGTAATGGGCTATACCCTATACCCTGGTCTATACCCTGTACCCTGGTCTATACCCTGGTATATACCCTATACCCTGGTCTATACCCTATACCCTGGTCTATACCCTATACCCTGGTCTATACCCTGTACCCTGGTCTATACCCTGGTATATACCCTATACCCTGGTCTATACCCTATACCCTGGTCTATACCCTGTACCCTGGTCTATACCCTGGTCTATACCCTATACCCTGGTCTATACCCTATACCCTGGTCTATACCCTATACCCTGGTCTATACCCTATACCCTGGTCTATACCCTATACCCTGGTCTATACCCTTTACCCCAGCCTATACCCTGGTCTATACCCTGGCCTATACCATATACCCTGGCCTATACCCTGATCTATACCCTAGACCCTGGTCTATACCGTAGACCCTGGCCTATACCCTGATCTATACCCTATACCATGGCCTATACCCTGGTCCATACCCTGATCTATACCCTATACCATGGCCTATACCCTGGTCTATACCCTTTACCTTGATCTTTACCCTGGTCTATACCCTAGACCCTGGCCCATAGCTTACACGCTGGCTTATACCCTGGTCTATACCCTGATCTATACCCTATACGCTGGCCTGTACCCTGATCTATACCCTAGACCCTGGCATATACCCTGATCTATACCCTATACCCTGGTCTATACCCTGGTCTATACCCTGGCCTATACCCTATACCCTGGTTTATACCCTTTACCCTGGACTATACCCTAGACCCTGGCCTATACCCTGGTCTATACCCTGATCTATACCCTAGACCTTGGCCTGTACCCTGATCTATACCCTAGACCCTGGCCTATACCCTGGTCAATACCCTGGTCTATACCATATACCATGGTCTATACCCTGATCTAGACCCTATACCCTGGCCTATACCCTGGTCTATACCCTAGACCCTGGCCTATACCCTGGTCAATACCCTGGTCTATACCATATACCATGGTCTATACCCTGATCTATACCCTATACCCTGGCCTATACCCTGGTCTATAGCCTATATACCATGGCCTATACCCTGGTCTTTAGCCTATACCCTGGTCTATACCCTATACCCTGGTCTATACCCTGGTCTATACCCTGGCCTATACCCTATACCCTGGTTTATACCCTTTACCCTGGACTATACCCTAGACCCTGGCCTATACCCTGGTCTATACCCTGATCTATACCCTAGACCTTGGCCTGTACCCTGATCTATACCCTAGACCCTGGCCTATACCCTGGTCAATACCCTGGTCTATACCATATACCATGGTCTATACCCTGATCTATACCCTATACCCTGGCCTATACCCTGGTCTATACCCTAGACCCTGGCCTATACCCTGGTCAATACCCTGGTCTATACCATATACCATGGTCTATACCCTGATCTATACCCTATACCCTGGCCTATACCCTGGTCTATAGCCTATATACCATGGCCTATACCCTGGTCTTTAGCCTATACCCTGGTCTATACCCTTTACCCTGGCTTATACCCTGGTCTTATACCCTTGCCTATACCCTATACCCTGATCTATACCCTATACCCTGGTATATACCCTATACCCTGGTCTATACCCTATGCCCTGGTCTATACCCTATGCCCTGGTCTATACCCTATACCCTGGTCTATACCCTGTACCCTGGTCTATACCCTATACCCTGGTCTATACCCTGGCCTATACCCTATACCTTGGTCTATACCCTAGCCTACACCCTGGCCTGTACCCTGGTCTATACCCTGTACCCTGGTCTATACCCTAGACCCTGGTCTATACCCTAGACCCTGGTCTATACCCTATACACTGGTCTATACCCTGTACCCTGGTCTATACCCTATACCCTGGTCTATACCCTGGCCTATACCCTATACCTTGGTCTATACCCTAGCCTACACCCTGTCCTGTACCTTGGTCTATACCCAATACCCTGGTCTATACCCTACACCCTGGCCTGTACCCTGGTCTATACCCTATACTCTGGCCTCTACCCTGGCCTATACCCTGGCCTGTACAGGACAATAACATGATTGTGTTGGACACAGGAGATCTGATGATCGGATTCCCTTAAAGTCACAGTGGTTACACAGTTTTGCTTGATATCCTATGTGCAACCATGGCCAACGTGTGTGTGTTTGTTTGTTTCTCTGAGGTTTAATGTAATGGCATGCTCATAGGGCTTCATAGGGGCAGGGTAGCCTAGTGGTTAGAGTTGGACTAGTAACCGGAAGGTTGCAAGTTCAAACCCCCGAGCTGACAAGGTACAAATCTGTCGTTCTGCCCCTGAACAGGCAGTTAACCCACTGTTCCTCGGCCGTCATTGAAAATAATAATTTGTTCTTAACTGACTTGCCTCGTTAAATAAAGGTAAAATAAAAAAAATAAAAAAAATAAAAATAGGGCTCATAGGACTCTAGTCAAAAGTAGTGTACTAGGGATTAGGGTGCCATTTGGTCTGCTTCCTGTCTGCTCCCGGCGCTGTGTTTCCTGTCTGCTCTTGGAGATGTGTTTCCTGTCTGCTCCTGGCTCTGTGTTTCCTGTCTGCTCCTGGAGATGTTTCCTGTCTGCTCCTGGCTCTGTGTTTCCTGTCTGCTCCTGGCTCTGTGTTTCCTGTCTGCTCCTGGAGATGTTTCCTGTCTGCTCCCGGCGCTGTGTTTCCTGTCTGCTCCTGGCTCTGTGTTTCCTGTCTGCTCCCGGCGCTGTGTTTCCTGTCTGCTCCTGGCTCTGTGTTTCCTGTCTGCTCCTGGAGATGTGTTTCCTGTCTGCTCCTGGCTCTGTGTTTCCTGTCTGCTCCTGGAGATGTGTTTCCTGTCTGCTCCTGGAGATGTGTTTCCTGTCTGCTCCTGGCTCTGTGTTTCCTGTCTGCTCCTGGAGATGTGTTTCCTGTCTGCTCCTGGAGATGTGTTTCCTGTCTGCTCCTGGCTCTGTGTTTCCTGTCTGCTCCTGGAGATGTGTTTCCTGTCTGCTCCTGGAGATGTGTTTCCTGTCTGCTCCTGGAGATGTGTTTCCTGTCTGCTCCTGGAGATGTGTTTCCTGTCTGCTCCTGGAGATGTGTTTCCTGTCTGCTCCTGGAGATGTGTTTCCTGTCTGCTCCTGGAGATGTGTTTCCTGTCTGCTCCTGGAGATGTGTTTCCTGTCTGCTCCTGGAGATGTGTTTCCTGTCTGCTCCTGGAGATGTGTTTCCTGTCTGCTCCTGGCTCTGTGTTTCCTGTCTGCTCCTGGAGATGATTCCTGTCTGCTCCTGGCTCTGTGTTTCCTGTCTGCTCCTGGCTCTGTGTTTCCTGTCTGCTCCTGGAGATGTTTCCTGTCTGCTCCTGGCTCTGTGGTTCCTGTCTGCTCCTGGCTCTGTGTTTCCTGTCTGCTCCTGGAGATGTTTCCTGTCTGCTCCTGGCTCTGTGTTTCCTGTCTGCTCCTGGAGATGTGTTTCCTGTCTGCTCCTGGAGATGTGTTTCCTGTCTGCTCCTGGAGATGTGTTTCCTGTCTGCTCCTGGAGATGTGTTTTCTGTCTGCTCCTGGCTCTGTGTTTCCTGTCTGCTCCTGGAGATGTGTTTCCTGTCTGCTCCTGGAGATGTGTTTCCTGCCTGCTCCTGGCTCTGTGTTTCCTGTCTGCTCCTGGAGATGTGTTTCCTGTCTGCTCCTGGAGATGTGTTTCCTGTCTGCTCCTGGAGATGTGTTTCCTGTCTGCTCCTGGAGATGTGTTTCCTGTCTGCTCCTGGAGATGTGTTTCCTGTCTGCTCCTGGAGATGTGTTTCCCTGTCTGCTCCTGGAGATGTGTTTCCTGTCTGCTCCTGGAGATGTGTTTCCTGTCTGCTCCTGGAGATGTGTTTCCTGTCTGCTCCTGGAGATGTGTTTCCTGTCTGCTCCTGGCTCTGTGTTTCCTGTCTGCTCCTGGAGATGTTTCCTGTCTGCTCCTGGAGATGTGTTTCCTGTCTGCTCCTGGAGATGTGTTTCCTGTCTGCTCCTGGAGATGTGTTTGCTGTCTGCTCCTGGCTCTGTGTTTCCTGTCTGCTCCTGGAGATGTGTTTCCTGTCTGCTCCTGGAGATGTGTTTCCTGTCTGCTCCTGGAGATGTGTTTCCTGTCTGCTCCTGGCTCTGTGTTTCCTGTCTGCTCCTGGAGATGTGTTTCCTGTCTGCTCCTGGAGATGTGTTTCCTGTCCTCGCTCTGTCCCCAGTGGCACCCTACTCCCTTCATAGTGTAATGGCATCCTACTCCCTTTATAGTGTAATGGCATCCTATTCCCTTCATAGTGTAGTGGCACCCTATTCCCTTCATAGTGTAATGGCACCATATTCCCTTCGTAGTGTAATGGCACCCTATTCCCTTCGTAGTGTAATGGCACCCTATTCCCTTCGTAGTGTAATGGCACCCATGCCGGCCCCACCAGCCATCTGGCAGTCAGATGTACTGGCCCTCAAGGGAACAGACAGGCAGGACAGTTCTCTTACTTCTACCCTACACAAAGAGGACAGAAAGAAGTAGATAACCAACGCTGTTGGACTGGGGCAATAAGCACACGAGCTGATGCCAGAGCCATGTAAAGGGCATTCAAGTGTCGGACTGTGTAAGCTCTAAGGGTGGCTCCCTCTGACTGTAGGTGGAAGGAGCTTGGGACACAGAGGGAAGGGATTTTTTTGGGGAATGCAATTCACAATTTAGAACATGGCGGACAACAAGTCACAGCAGAGGAGGGATGGAGTCTCTGACCAGCGTGGAGTCTCTGACCAGCGTGGAGTCTCTGACCAGCGTGGAGTCTCTGACCAGCGTGGAGTCTCTGACCAGCGTGGAGTCTCTGACCAGCGTGGAGTCTCTGACCAGCGTGGCGTCTCTGACCAGCGTGGAGTCTCTGACCACCTTTCACCTACTAAGACAGACGTAATAATTGTTAGCTTCAGACAGAGGTGATTAGGAGACTAGTGGTGTTGTTGAGACAGTCAGACAGAGGTGATTAGGAGACTAGTGGAGTGTTGTTGGGACAGTCAGACAGAGGTGATTAGGAGACTAGTGGTGTGTTGTTGGGACAGTCAGACAGAGGTGATTAGGAGACTAGTGGAGTGTTGTTGGGACAGTCAGACAGAGGTGATTAGGAGACTAGTGGAGTGTTGTTGGGACAGTCAGACAGAGGTGATTAGGAGACTAGTGGAGTGTTGTTGGGACAGTCAGACAGAGGTGATTAAGAGACTAGTGGAGTGTTGTTGGGACAGTCAGACAGAGGTGATTAGGAGACTAGTGGAGTGTTGTTGGGACAGTCAGACAGAGGTGATTAGGAGACTAGTGGTGTGTTGTTGGGACAGTCAGACAGAGGTGATTAGGAGACTAGTGGAGTGTTGTTGGGACAGTCAGACAGAGATGATTAGGAGACTAGTGGAGTGTTGTTGGGACAGTCAGACAGAGGTGATTAGGAGACTAGTGGAGTGTTGTTGGGACAGTCAGACAGAGGTGATTAGGAGACTAGTGGAGTGTTGTTGGGACAGTCAGACAGAGGTGATTAGGAGACTAGTGGTGTGTTGTTGGGACAGTCAGACAGAGATGATTAGGAGACTAGTGGAGTGTTGTTGGGACAGTCAGACAGAGGTGATTAGGAGACTAGTGGAGTGTTGTTGGGACAGTCAGACAGAGGTGATTAGGAGACTAGTGGAGTGTTGTTGGGACAGTCAGACAGAGGTGATTAGGAGACTAGTGGAGTGTTGTTGGGACAGTCAGACAGAGGTGATTAGGAGACTAGTGGAGTGTTGTTGGGACAGTCAGACAGAGGTGATTAGGAGACTAGTGGAGTGTTGTTGGGACAGTCAGACAGAGGTGATTAGGAGACTAGTGGAGTGTTGTTGGGACAGTCAGACAGAGGTGATTAGGAGACTAGTGGAGTGTTGTTGGGACAGTCAGAAAGAGATGATTAGGAGACTAGTGGAGTGTTGTTGGGACAGTCAGACAGAGATGATTAGGAGACTAGTGGAGTGTTGTTGGGACAGTCAGACAGAGGTGATTAGGAGACTAGTGGAGTGTTGTTGGGACAGTCAGACAGAGGTGATTAGGAGACTAGTGGAGTGTTGTTGGGACAGTCAGACAGAGGTGATTAGGAGACTAGTGGAGTGTTGTTGGGACAGTCAGACAGAGATGATTAGGAGACTAGTGAAGTGTTGTTGGGACAGTCAGACAGAGGTGATTAGGAGACTAGTGGAGTGTTGTTGGGACAGTCAGACAGAGGTGATTAGGAGACTAGTGGAGTGTTGTTGGGACAGTCAGACAGAGGTGATTAGGAGACTAGTGGAGTGTTGTTGGGACAGTCAGACAGCGGTGATTAGGAGACTAGTGGTGTGTTGTTGGGACAGTCAGACAGAGGTGATTAGGAGACTAGTGGAGTGTTGTTGGGACAGTCAGACAGAGGTGATTAGGAGACTAGTGGTGTGTTGTTGGGACAGTCAGACAGAGGTGATTAGGAGACTAGTGGAGTGTTGTTGGGACAGTCAGACAGAGGTGATTAGGAGACTAGTGGAGTGTTGTTGGGACAGTCAGACAGAGGTGATTAGGAGACTAGTGGAGTGTTGTTGGGACAGTCAGACAGAGGTGATTAGGAGACTAGTGAAGTGTTGTTGGGACAGTCAGACAGAGGTGATTAGGAGACTAGTGAAGTGTTGTTGGGACAGTCAGACAGTCAACATGAGTCAAGGACCAATTTAGCAGTGGTGGGCCGTCAGGGCCAGCAAGGCCTTCTCTGCTGGCCTAAACATCATCAGAATATAATTTTAAAATATATTTTTAAATATATTTTCCCACAAATATGTATTAAATTATTCCCCAGAGTAAGAGTTATACTCTTCATTTCATAGCTTTCCTCTTGGTTGCACTGCTTCCAGCCCCAGGTTGAGATTTGGAGGGCAAGTCTTTGTTAGATCTTTTATCCAATCATATTCAGCCATCATGTGTTGCCAGGGGTCTAAAATCTGCCCTCAGGCCTTCAGAATAAACAGTGCGGGTGCTTGTAGCTTAAAGTGAATGGAAATGAAAATTTAGTGTCAACCAATCAGCTTTAGAGTTGGCTATTGTACGCCTGCTGACTGGCTCCAGTGTTACACAGGAGCCAGCTAGCAGGCGTAGTGCGTGCACGTCTTTTGATTGGATTACCAATATTGAGAGGCAGGTCCTATATGGGCAGGTCTATGCAGAACCTCAGAACTAGGAAACTGAATTTGATAAACTAATCAATTTGCGTACTACTAAGCCGTTTTTTCAACCCACAATGGCGGAAGGATCGAGGATATAATTATAACGCCATTCTCAAGACAAACTTTAAGAAAAGTTAGACATTGTAAGGAGAGGTCGCCCGACGCCGACGCTACATTTACATTTAAGTCATTTAGCAGACGCTCTTATCCAGAGTGACTTACAAATTGGTGCAAACACCTATGACAACCAGTGGAACAGCCACTTGCATCTAAATCTTGTTGGGGGGGGGTGAGAAGGATTACTTACCCTTACTTACCCTATCCTAGGTATTCCTTGAAGAGGTGGGGTTTCAGGTGTCTCCGGAAGGTGGTGATTGACTCCGCTGTCCTGGCGTCGTGAGGGAGTTTGTTCCACCATTGGGGGCCAGAGCAGCGAACAGTTTTGACTGGGCTGAGCGGGAACTGTACTTCCTCAGTGGTAGGGAGGCGAGCAGGCCAGAGGTGGATGAACGCAGTGCCCTTGTTTGGGTGTAGGGCCTGATCAGAGCCTGGAGGTACTGAGGTGCCGTTCCCCTCACAGCTCCGTGGCGAGCACCATGGTCTTGTAGCGGATGCGAGCTTCAACTGGAAGCCAGTGGAGAGAGCGGAGGAGCGGGGTGACGTGAGAGAACTTGGGAAGGTTGAACACCAGACGGGCTGCGGCGTTCTGGATGAGTTGTAGGGGTTTAATGGCACAGGCAGGGAGCCCAGCCAACAGCGAGTTGCAGTAATCAAGACGGGAGATGACAAGTGCCTGGATTAGGACCTGCGCCGCTTCCTGTGTGAGGCAGGGTCGTACTCTGCGGATGTTGTAGAGCATGAACCTACAGGAACGGGACACCGCCTTGATGTTAGTTGAGAACGTCAGGGTGTTGTCCAGGATCACGCCAAGGTTCTTAGCGCTCTGGGAGGAGGACACAATGGAGTTGTCAACCGTGATGGCGAGATCATGGAACGGGCAGTCCTTCCCCGGGAGGAAGAGGAGCTCCGTCTTGCTGAGGTTCAGCTTGAGGTGGTGATCCGTCATCCACACTGATATGTCTGCCAGACATGCAGAGATGCGATTCGCCACCTGGTCATCAGAAGGGGAAAGGAGAAGATTAATTGTGTGTCGTCTGCATAGCAATGATAGGAGAGACCATGTGAGGTTATGACAGAGCCAAGTGACTTGGTGTATAGCGAGAATAAGAGGGCCTAGAACAGAGCCCTGGGGGACACCAGTGGTGAGCGCGTGGTGAGGAGACAGATTCTCGCCACGCCACCTGGTAGGAGCGACCTGTCAGGTAGGACGCAATCCAAGCGTGGGCCGCGCCGGAGATGCCCAACTCGGAGAGGGTGGAGAGGAGGATCTGATGGTTCACAGTATCGAAGGCAGCCGATAGGTCTAGAAGGATGAGAGCAGAGGAGAGAGAGTTAGCTTTAGCAGTGCGGAGCGCCTCCGTGATACAGAGAAGAGCAGTCTCAGTTGAATGACTAGTCTTGAAACCTGACTGATTTGGATCAAGAAGGTCATTCTGAGAGAGATAGCGGTAGAGCTGGCCAAGGACGGCACGCTCAAGAGTTTTGGAGAGAAAAGAGAGAAGGGATACTGGTCTGTAGTTGTTGACATCGGAGGGATCGAGTGTAGGTTTTTTCAGAAGGGTGCAACTCTCGCTCTCTTGAAGACGGGAGGGACGTAGCCAGCGGTCAGGGATGAGTTGATGAGCGAGGTGAGGTAAGGGAGAAGGTCTCCGGAAATGGTCTGGAGAGAGAGGGAGGGGATAGGGTCAAGCGGGCAGGTTGTTGGGCGGCCGGCCGTCACAAGACGCGAGATTTCATCTGGAGAGAGGGGAGAAAGAGGTCAGAGCATAGGGTAGGGCAGTGTGAGCAGAACCAGCGGTGTCGTTTGACTTAGCAAACGAGGATCGGATGTCATCGACCTTCTTTTCAAAATGGTTGACGAAGTCATCTGCAGAGAGGGGAGGAGGGGGATTCAGGAGGGAGGAGAAGGTGGCAAAGAGCTTCCTAGGGTTAGAGGCAGATGCTTGGAATTTAGAATGGTAGAAAGTGGCTTTAGCAGCAGAGACAGAGGAGGAAAATGTAGAGAGGAGGAGTGAAAGGATGCCAGGTCCGCAGGGAGGCGAGTTTTCCTCCATTTCCGCTCGGCTGCCCGGAGCCCTGTTCTGTGAGCTCGCAATGAGTCGTCGAGCCACGGAGGCGGGAGGGGAGGACCGAGCCGGCCTGGAGGAAAGGGGACATAGAGAGTCAAAGGATGCAGTAAGGGAGGAGAGGAGGGTTGAGGAGGCAGAATCAGGAGATAGGTTGGAGAAAGTTTGAGCAGAGGGAAGAGATGATAGGATGGAAGAGGAGAGAGTAGCGGGAAAGGGGTTTGTTTGCCACTTTCAAAGTTCCAACTATAAGCGCTATCAATGGCTCACAGGCTCCGAGAAGCACTGCAAACTGTACTGCTGGGAATGCCTATTATTACAATTGAGCGAGAGAGGCGCAGGTTCAGTCAAATCTACGATGACACAGCGCGCATCTCAAGTTCACCCAGCACAAGGAGACCCTCGCACATACTACCAACAAGTCCACAGCAATATTCTGGACAACATTCTTTGCCAGATACGAAACAGGTTTCAAGACCACGAAAAATGTATGTTTCTCTCTGTTACGTTTTTCTTCTGTCGAAAGAGAGGAGGACCAAAACGCAGCGTGGTTATTTGTAAAAATCTTAAATAAAGATGAAAAATACAAACAATATACAAAACAAAAACAGCCCTATCTGGTGCAACAAACACAGAGACAGGAACAATCACCCACGAAACACTCAATGAATATGGCTGCTAAATATGGTTCCCAATCAGAGACAACGATACACACCTGCCTCTGATTGAGAACCACTCCAGGCAACCATAGACTTACCTAGACTACTTCACTAAACCACAATCCCATAACCTACAAAAAAAACTAGACAAAACACACCACATAAATAACCCATGTCACACCCTGGCCTGACCAAAATAATAAAGAAAACACAAAATACTAAGGCCAGGGCGTGACACTCTCCCTCCTGGACCCCCAGCACTTTCAGACCTACCTTCTCCAGCGTAACAGAGAGTCACGGAACACTGTTCGACCTATCCAAGCTAAAAACAGAACTGTCTGTATGACTGATTTTGAAGGGGAAAGTCCTCTGATCTCCTTGATTTCCTTAAGCAGAAACATGTGAATGAGGACATGGGGCAACTTTACACATTGGCATGTGTGACAGTAACCATCCCCGTGTCCACGGCTTCTGTCGAGCTCATTCTCGGCCTTAAAGAGAATCAAAACGTATTCCAGAAATGCTACTGGACAGACTCGGCTTTCAGCATTAGCCTCCATGTCCATTGAAAAGGACTTATTGGTGGAACTAAAACGCACAGATAGACTGTACAACAGAGTCATTGAAGTCTTCTTGAGGAAAGAAAAGAGGATGGATTTTGTGTTCAAATAATCAGTCTTTGGTGAGTAGGCATACAATGCATTTTATTTTTATTAAATGTGTATGTATGTTTCGCATTTTATTTTGTTAATATTAAATAGCCTATATATTAACAAAATAATAAATTATAACACTGTTCGCTGCTCTGGCCCCCCAATGGTGGAACAAACTCCCTCACGACGCCAGGACAGCGGAGTCAATCACCACCTTCCGGAGACACCTGAAACCCCACCTCTTTAAGGAATACCTAGGATAGGATAAGTAATCCTTCTCACCCCCCCCCCCCTTTAAGATTTAGATGCACTATTGTAAAGTGACTGTTCCACTGGATGTCTTAAGGTGAATGCACCAATTTGTAAGTCGCTCTGGATAAGAGCGTCTGCTAAATGACTTAAATGTAAATGTAAATGTATTTGTTTTCTCTCTTTTATTTTCAGTGAATAGTTATGTCTTTATCATCACGGTGAAACTGCTTTGGGTGTGACGCGACGCCTGGTTATACTGCGTTTCTGTCTAAATGTATAGTGTCCAGAGCCGTGGCATCATAATGATGGTAATAAGAGGTGGATTAATTCGGGTGGGACTGTGTTGGACCTCACTGAAGGCCCAGGCCTCAGGCCCACGGCACGCCACTGCTATTTAGTCATGTTGTAACCAAGGCAACTGTTTGGAAAATTCTGTGTGTGTCTCGAATGGCAGCCTATTCCCTTAGATGAAAGGGCTCTGGTCAAGATTAGTCACTATGAAGGGAGTTTGGTGTCTCAAATGGCAGCCTAGTCCCTTTAGATGAAAGGGCTCTGGTCAAGATTAGTCACTATGAAGGGAGTTTGGTGTCTCCAATGGCAGCCTAGTCCCTTTAGATGAAAGGGCTCTGGTCAAGATTAGTCACTATGAAGGGAGTTTGGTGTCTCTAATGGCAGCCTAGTCCCTTTAGATGAAAGGGCTCTGGTCAAGATTAGTCACTATGAAGGGAGTTTGGTGTCTCGAATGGCAGCCTATTCCCTTTAGATGAAAGGGCTCTGGTCAAGATTAGTCACTATGAAGGGAGTTTGGTGTCTCTAATGGCAGCCTAGTCCCTTTAGATGAAAGGGCTCTGGTCAAGATTAGTCACTATGAAGGGAGTTTGGTGTCTCGAATGGCAGCCTAGTCCCTTTAGATGAAAGGGCTCTGGTCAAGATTAGTCACTATGAAGGGAGTTTGGTGTCTAATGGCAGCCTAGTCCCTTTAGATGAATGGGCTCTGGTCAAGATTAGTCACTATGAAGGGAGTTTGGTGTCTCTAATGGCAGCCTAGTCCCTTTAGATGAAAGGGCTCTGGTCAAGATTAGTCACTATGAAGGGAGTTTGGTGTCTCTAATGGCAGCCTAGTCCCTTTAGATGAATGGGCTCTGGTCAAGATTAGTCACTATGAAGGGAGTTTGGTGTCTAATGGCAGCCTAGTCCCTTTAGACGAAAGGGCTCTGGTCAAGATTAGTCACTATGAAGGGAGTTTGGTGTCTCGAATGGCAGCCTATTCCCTTTAGATGAAAGGGCTCTGGTCAAGATTAGTCACTATGAAGGGAGTTTGGTGTCTCGAATGGCAGCCTATTCCCTTAGATGAAAGGGCTCTGGTCAAGATTAGTCACTATGAAGGGAGTTTGGTGTCTAATGGCAGCCTAGTCCCTTTAGACGAAAGGGCTCTGGTCAAGATTAGTCACTATGAAGGGAGTTTGGTGTCTCGAATGGCAGCCTAGTCCCTTTAGATGAAAGGGCTCTGGTCAAGATTAGTCACTATGAAGGGAGTTTGGTTCCATTTAGGACGTTGCCTCTGTTTCAGATCATGTCTACCTGAAAGCTTTGATATGACTGTACCTAAGGCTACTGTGGTGTAGGGCTGGGTGGTATAACCGTATTTTACTATATACTGGTATTTATGAACGGACTGGTTTGGGTTTTTACTTTACCTTCTATAACGGTATTTGAATGTTTGGTTTGTTAAATGTGATACGCCGTTGTGTAACGACCATTTTTATAGTTTACTCCGCCATTTGAGTCATCCCTCACCGCTCTCTCTCTCTCTCTCTCTCCCTCTCTCTCTCTCTCTCTCTCTCTCTCTCTCAATTCAATTCAATTCAATTCAATTCAAGGGGCTTTATTGGCATGGGAAACATGTGTTAACATTGCCAAAGCAAGTGAGGTAGATAATATACAAAAGTGAAATAAACAATAAAAATGAACAGTAAACATTACACATACAGAAGTTTCAAAACACGCCCCTTTCCACACAGACTAAGCCCCGCCCCCTGTCACTCAAGGAGCGCATTTGTTGTTGCTTGACAACGAGACACTTTCCTTCAGTCTGCATGGTCAGTGCAGCACATGCAACAATGTTGATGACAACGATGTTGTTTCCACTTGGATCTTAATATAAATCCACAAGCGTTCTATGATTACAATATTAGTTTGTGTTTCTTACATCTGCAAACAGCTGGTTTGTATCTTCTTAGCAAGTTAAGCTAAATTGTTAATGCTAATCGCTAGTTAGCTGGCTAACTAACAGTATCTTCTAAATCAAAGAGGGATAGATGAAGCATGAATATGTTGGCTTTATGAATAAAGATTTAATGAAGCCAAAGATTATAGGGTCCCCTAGGAAACACTGACCATCAATTTGGTTCCTACCCTGTCACATTAACTTGTTCATGGCATTTTCATTCATTGTCATGTCAAACAAAACTGTATTCAAAGTGGCCACTATGATTTATATTCTACCTAGTGGTTGACCGATTTATGATTTTTTTTAAATACCGATTTATTGGAGGACCAAAAAAAGCTGATACCGATTAATCGGACGATTTTATTTATTTATTTATTAATAAAAAATAAATAAAGTTAATAAAAAATAAATAAAGTTAATAAAAAATAAATAAAGTTTTCTTTTCATTTTTTTCAACACATTTATTTGTAATAATGACAACAATACTGAATTAACACTTTTATTTTAACTTAATATAATATATAACACGAGTCTTCAATATTCCCAGTTAAGAAGTTTTAGGTTGTAGTTATTAAAGGAATTATAGGACTATTTCTCTCTGTACCATTTGTATTTCATTTGTATTGCCAGCCTGATCTCGGGAGTTGATAGGCTTGAAGTCATAAACAGCGCGGTGGTGCAAGCATTGTGAAGTGCTGCTAGCAAACGCAGGAAAGTGCTGTTTGAATGAATGCTTACTAGCTGCTAATAAGAGGTGCTGCTGCCTACCACCACTCAGACTGCTCTATCGAATCATAGACTTAATTATAATATAATAAACACACGGAAACACGAGACTTTGGTCATTAATAAGCCACCTGCGACATTGTCTATTTTTCTAGTAAGTTTACATTTACATTTACATTTAAGTCATTTAGCAGACGCTCTTATCCAGAGCGACTTACAAATTGGTGCAAACACCTTATGACAACCAGTGGAACAGCCACTTGCATCTAAATCTTGTTGGGGGAGAAGGGGGGAGAAGGGGGAGAAGGATTACTTACCCTTACTTACCCTATCCTAGGTATTCCTTGAAGAGGTGGGGTTTCAGGTGTCTCCGGAAGGTGGTGATTGACTCCGCTGTCCTGGCGTCGTGAGGGAGTTTGTTCCACCATTGGGGGCCAGAGCAGCGAACAGTTTTGACTGGGCTGAGCGGGAACTGTACTTCCTCAGTGGTAGGGAGGCGAGCAGGCCAGAGGTGGATGAACGCAGTGCCCTTGTTTGGGTGTAGGGCCTGATCAGAGCCTGGAGGTACTGAGGTGCCGTTCCCCTCACAGCTCCGTGGCGAGCACCATGGTCTTGTAGCGGATGCGAGCTTCAACTGGAAGCCAGTGGAGAGAGCTGAGGAGCGGGGTGACGTGAGAGAACTTGGGAAGGTTGAACACCAGACGGGCTGCGGCGTTCTGGATGAGTTGTAGGGGTTTAATGGCACAGGCAGGGAGCCCAGCCAACAGCGAGTTGCAGTAATCAAGACGGGAGATGACAAGTGCCTGGATTAGGACCTGCGCCGCTTCCTGTGTGAGGCAGGGTCGTACTCTGCGGATGTTGTAGAGCATGAACCTACAGGAACGGGACACCGCCTTGATGTTAGTTTGATGTGAAAAGGACATATATTTCTGAAGTCTCTCTCTGGATGCTCCAGGGTGGAAGTGGAATGGGGAAAGGGGGATATCGAGTCAGTTGTACAACTGAATGTATTCAACTGAAATGTGTCTTCTGCATTTAACCCCTCTGAATCAGAGAGGTGTGGGGGTCTGCCTTAATCCACATCCACGTCTTCGACTCCCGGGGAACAGTGGGTTAACTGCCTTGCTCAGGGGAACAGTGGGTTAACTGTCTTGCTCAGGGGAACAGTGGGTTAACTGCCTTGCTCAGGGGAACAGTGGGTTAACTGCCTTGCTCAGGGGAACAGTGGGTTAACTGTCTTGCTCAGGGGAACAGTGGGTTAACTGCCTTGCTCAGGGAACAGTGGGTTAACTGCCTTGCTCAGGGAACAGTGGGTTAACTGCCTTGCTCAGGGGAACAGTGGGTTAACTGCCTTGCTCAGGGAACAGTGGGTTAACTGCCTTGCTCAGGGGAACAGTGGGTTAACTGCCTTGCTCAGGGAACAGTGGGTTAACTGCCTTGGGTTAACTGCCTTGCTCAGGGGAACAGTGGGTTAACTGCCTTGCTCAGGGGAACAGTGGGTTAACTGCCTTGCTCAGGGGAACAGTGGGTTAACTGCCTTGCTCAGGGGAACAGTGGGTTGCCTTGCTCAGGGGAACAGTGGGTTAACTGCCTTGCTCAGGGGAACAGTGGGTTAACTTGCTCAGGGAACAGTGGGTTAACTCTCAGGGGAACAGTGGGTTAACTGCCTTGCTCAGGTGGGTTAACTGCCTTGCTCACAGTGGGTTAACTGCCTTGCTCAGGGGAACAGTGGGTTAACTGCCTTGCTCAGGGGAACAGTGGGTTAACTGCCTTGCTCAACAGTGGGTTAACTGCCTTGCTCAGGGGAACAGTGGGTTAACTGCCTTGCTCAGGGGAACAGTGGGTTAACTGCCTTGCTCAGGGAACAGTGGGTTAACTGTCTTGCTCAGGGGAACAGTGGGTTAACTCAGGGAACAGTGGGTTAACTTGCTCAGGGGAACAGTGGGTTAACTGCCTTGCTCAGGGGAACAGTGGGTTAACTGCCTTGCTCAGGGGAACAGTGGGTTAACTGCCTTGCTCAGGGGAACAGTGGGTTAACTGCCTTGCTCAGGGAACAGTGGGTTAACTGCCTTGCTCAGGGGAACAGTGGGTTAACTGCCTTGCTCAGGGGAACAGTGGGTTAACTGCCTTGCTCAGGGGAACAGTGGGTTAACTGCCTTGCTCAGGGGAACAGTGGGTTAACTGCCTTGCTCAGGGGAACAGGGGAACAGTGGGTTAACTGCCTTGCTCAGGGGAACAGTGGGTTAACTGCCTTGCTCAGGTGGGTTAACTGCCTTGCTCAGGGAACAGTGGGTTAATGGCCTTGCTCAGGGGGAACAGTAGGTTAACTACCTTGCTCAGGGAACAGTAGGTTAACTGCCTTGCTCAGGGGAACAGTGGGTTAACTGCCTTGCTCAGGGGAACAGTGGGTTAACTGCCTTGCTCAGGGAACAGTGGGTTAACTGCCTTGCTCACAGTGGGTTAACTGCCTTGCTCAGGGGTGGGTTAACAGTGGGTTAACTGCCTTGCTCAGGGGAACAGTGGGTTAACTGCCTTGCTCAGGGGAACAGTGGGTTAACTGCCTTGCTCAGGGGAACAGTGGGTTAACTGCCTTGCTCAGGGAACAGTGGGTTAACTGCCTTGCTCAGGGGAACAGTGGGGTAACTGTCTTGCTCAGGGAACAGTGGGTTAACTGCCTTGCTCAGGGGAACAGTGGGTTAACTGCCTTGCTCAGGGAACAGTGGGTTAACTGCCTTGCTCAGGGGAACAGTGGGTTAACTGCTTGCTCAGGGGAACAGTGGGTTAACTACCTTGCTCAGGGGAACAGTGGGTTAACTGCCTTGCTCAGGGGAACAGTGGGTTAACTGCTCAGGGGAACAGTGGGTTAACTGTCTTGCTCAGGGAACAGTGGGTTAACTGTCTTGCTCAGGGAACAGTGGGTTAACTGTCTTGCTCAGGGAACAGTGGGTTAACTGCCTTGCTCAGGGGAACAGTGGGTTAACTGCCTTGCTCAGGGAACAGTGGGTTAACTGCCTTGCTCAGGGGAACAGTGGGTTAACTGCCTTGCTCAGGGAACAGTGGGTTAACTGCCTTGCTCAGGGAACAGTGGGTTAATGGCCTTGCTCAGGGGAACAGTAGGTTAACTACCTTGCTCAGGGGAACTGCTACCTTGCTCAGGGAACAGTGGGTTAACTGCCTTGCTCAGGGAACAGTGGGTTAACTGCCTTGCTCAGGGAACAGTGGGTTAACTGCCTTGCTCAGGGGAACAGTGGGTTAACCTTGCTCAGGAACAGGGAACAGTGGGTTAACTGCCTTGTGCTCAGGGGAACAGTGGGTTAACTACCTTGCTCAGGGAACAGTGGGTTAACTACCTTGCTCTTAGGTTAACTACCTTGCTCAGGGAACAGTGGGTTAACTGCCTTGCTCAGGGGAACAGTGGGTTAACCTTGCTCTGGGTTAACTGCCTTGCTCAGGGGAACAGTGGGTTAACAGCCTTGCTCAGGGGAACAGTGGGTTAACTGCCTTGCTCAGGGGAACAGTGGGTTAACTGCCTTGCTCAGGGGAACAGTGGGTTAACTGCCTTGCTCAGGGGAACAGTGGGCTAACTGCCTTGCTCAGGGGAACAGTGGGCTAACTGCCTTGCTCAGGGGAACAGTGGGTTAACTGCCTTGCTCAGGGGAACAGTGGGCTAACTGCCTTGCTCAGGGGAACAGTGGGTTAACTGCCTTGCTCAGGGGAACAGTGGGTTAACTGTCTTGCTCAGGGGAACAGTGGGTTAACTGTCTTGCTCAGGGAAACAGTGGGTTAACTGTCTTGCTCAGGGGCAGACCGATCGCCTTTTACTTTGTCAGCTCGTAGATTCGATCCAGTAATCTTTTGGTTACTGGCCCAACGCTCTAACTACTAGGCTACCTGCCGCCCCTCGGATTGTGTGTGTGTGTGTGTGTGTGTGTGTTTGTGTGTGTGTGTGTGTGTGTGTGTGTGTGTGTGTGTGTGTGTGTGTGTGTGTGTGTGTGTGTGTCTTTGTGTCTTTGTGTGTGTGTGTGTCCTTGTCTGTCTTTGTGTGTGTGTGTGTCTTTGTGTGTGTGTGTCCTTGTCTGTCTTTGTGTGTGTGTGTCCTTGTCTGTCTTTGTGTGTGTGTGTCCTTGTCTGTCTTTGTGTGTGTGTGTGTGTGTGTGTGTGTGTGTGTGTGTGTGTGTGTGTGTGTGTGTGTGTGTGTGTGTGTGTGTGTGTGTGTGTGTGTGTGTGTGTGTGTGTGTGTGTGTGTGTGTGTGTGTGTGTGTGTGTGTGTGTGTTTAGGGGGATGGAGTGTCTGCCGTTGGTCTCAGGCCAGCTGTGGTGGGTCGGGGTCGGCCCCTGCTTGCTGCTCTGAGTGGAGCAGAGCGGCGGGGAGGCTCATCTTTTGTTTAATCTGCTTCACTGCAAAGCCCTGTGTCTGTGTACCAAATACCACCCTATTCCCTATATCGTGCACTACTGTTGACCAGGGCCCATTGTGCTCTGGTCAACAGTAGTGCACTAGGGAAAAGATTGAGATGCCCTGGGTTTATTCAGAGAGGTGCTGCAGATGGATGCCTGCTCAGATTGTTGTTGAAGGCTGTAGCAGAGGGCTCAGCATCAGATGAGGCTATAATTAACATTGAAACGCACCCAACCTCAGGATTGGTGTAAGCCTGTTGAACTGTTGAGCGGTACAGATCTAGAATCAGGGTTTACTGCTTGGTATGTTCTGAGAAAGCTGGAAGTACTGTAGAAACATCAAGAAAAGCAATGAGAGAAATTGTCTCATTGTTATATTTCACTATTCATACGTTTCCTCTTTCAATCAGCAGGCTTCGATTTGAACGTGGTGGTGTTGGAATCAACACAGATTTGTGAAACCTCTATAGTGTGCATGCAAGTGTGCCTCAGTGTGGCCTCATAGTGTGACTGAGTCCCCACTGCTGTTCCTCTGATTGACTTCCTGTGTCTGAGTCAAAGTCCTCTCCTCAGTTCCTCTGTTTGACTTCCTGTGTCTGAGTCAAAGTCCTCTACTCTGTTCCTCTGTTTGACTTCCTGTGTCTGAGTCAAAGTCCTCTACTCTGTTCCTCTGTTTGACTTCCTGTGTCTGAGTCAAAGTCCTCTACTCTGTTCCTCTGTTTGACTTCCTGTGTCTGAGTCAAAGTCATCTCCTCACTTCCTCTGTTCCTCTGTATGACTTCCTGTGTCTGAGTCAAAGTCCTCTCCTCAGTTCCTCTGTTTGACTTCCTGTGTCTGAGTCAAAGTCCTCTCCTCAGTTCCTCTGTTTGACTTCCTGTGTCTGAGTCAAAGTCCTCTACTCTGTTCCTCTGTTTGACTTCCTGTGTCTGAGTCAAAGTCATCTCCTCACTTCCTCTGTTCCTCTGTATGACTTCCTGTGTCTGAGTCAAAGTCCTCTCCTCAGTTCCTCTGTATGACTTCCTGTGTCTGAGTCAAAGTCCTCTCCTCAGTTCCTCTGTTTGACTTCCTGTGTCTGAGTCAAAGTCCTCTACTCTGTTCCTCTGTTTGACTTCCTGTGTCTGAGTCAAAGTCCTCTCCTCAGTTCCTCTGTTTGACTTCCTGTGTCTGAGTCAAAGTCCTCTCCTCAGTTCCTCTGTTTGACTTCCTGTGTCTGAGTCAAAGTCCTCTCCTCAGTTCCTCTGTTTGACTTCCTGTGTCTGAATCAAAGTCCTCTCCTCTGTTCCTCTGTTTGACTTCCTGTGTCTGAGTCAAAGTCCTCTCCTCAGTTCCTCTGTTTGACTTCCTGTGTCTGAATCAAAGTCCTCTCCTCTGTTCCTCTGTTTGACTTCCTGTGTCTGAGTCAAAGTCATCTCCTCACTTCCTCTGTTCCTCTGTATGACTTCCTGTGTCTGAGTCAAAGTCCTCTCCTCAGTTCCTCTGTTTGACTTCCTGTGTCTGAGTCAAAGTCCTCTACTCTGTTCCTCTGTTTGACTTCCTGTGTCTGAGTCAAAGTCCTCTACTCTGTTCCTCTGTTTGACTTCCTGTGTCTGAGTCAAAGTCCTCTACTCTGTTCCTCTGTTTGACTTCCTGTGTCTGAGTCAAAGTCATCTCCTCACTTCCTCTGTTCCTCTGTATGACTTCCTGTGTCTGAGTCAAAGTCCTCTCCTCAGTTCCTCTGTTTGACTTCCTGTGTCTGAGTCAAAGTCCTCTCCTCAGTTCCTCTGTTTGACTTCCTGTGTCTGAGTCAAAGTCCTCTACTCTGTTCCTCTGTTTGACTTCCTGTGTCTGAGTCAAAGTCATCTCCTCACTTCCTCTGTTCCTCTGTATGACTTCCTGTGTCTGAGTCAAAGTCCTCTCCTCAGTTCCTCTGTATGACTTCCTGTGTCTGAGTCAAAGTCCTCTCCTCAGTTCCTCTGTTTGACTTCCTGTGTCTGAGTCAAAGTCCTCTACTCTGTTCCTCTGTTTGACTTCCTGTGTCTGAGTCAAAGTCCTCTCCTCAGTTCCTCTGTTTGACTTCCTGTGTCTGAGTCAAAGTCCTCTCCTCAGTTCCTCTGTTTGACTTCCTGTGTCTGAGTCAAAGTCCTCTCCTCAGTTCCTCTGTTTGACTTCCTGTGTCTGAATCAAAGTCCTCTCCTCTGTTCCTCTGTTTGACTTCCTGTGTCTGAGTCAAAGTCCTCTCCTCAGTTCCTCTGTTTGACTTCCTGTGTCTGAATCAAAGTCCTCTCCTCTGTTCCTCTGTTTGACTTCCTGTGTCTGAGTCAAAGTCATCTCCTCACTTCCTCTGTTCCTCTGTATGACTTCCTGTGTCTGAGTCAAAGTCCTCTCCTCAGTTCCTCTGTATGACTTCCTGTGTCTGAGTCAAAGTCATCTCCTCACTTCCTCTGTTTGACTTCCTGTGTCTGAGTCAAAGTCCTCTCCACAGTTCCTCTGTATGACTTCCTGTGTCTGAGTCAAAGTCCTCTACTCTGTTCCTCTGTTTGACTTCCTGTGTCTGAGTCAAAGTCCTCTCCTCAGTTCCTCTGTTTGACTTCCTGTGTCTGAGTCAAAGTCCTCTACTCTGTTCCTCTGTTTGACTTCCTGTGTCTGAGTCAAAGTCCTCTCCTCAGTTCCTCTGTATGACTTCCTGTGTCTGAGTCAAAGTCCTCTACTCTGTTCCTCTGTTTGACTTCCTGTGTCTGAGTCAAAGTCCTCTCCTCAGTTCCTCTGTTTGACTTCCTGTGTCTGAATCAAAGTCCTCTCCTCTGTTCCTCTGTTTGACTTCCTGTGTCTGAATCAAAGTCCTCTCCTCTGTTCCTCTGTTTGACTTCCTGTGTCTGAATCAAAGTCCTCTCCTCTGTTCCTCTGTTTGACTTCCTGTGTCTGAGTCAAAGTCCTCTACTCTGTTCCTCTGTTTGACTTCCTGTGTCTGAGTCAAAGTCCTCTACTCTGTTCCTCTGTTTGACTTCCTGTGTCTGAATCAAAGTCCTCTCCTCTGTTCCTCTGTTTGACTTCCTGTGTCTGAGTCAAAGTCCTCTCCTCAGTTCCTCTGTTTGACTTCCTGTGTCTGAGTCAAAGTCCTCTCCTCTGTTCCTCTGTTTGACTTCCTGTGTCTGAATCAAAGTCCTCTCCTCTGTTCCTCTGTTTGACTTCCTGTGTCTGAGTCAAAGTCCTCTACTCTGTTCCTCTGTTTGACTTCCTGTGTCTGAGTCAAAGTCCTCTCCTCAGTTCCTCTGTGTGACTTCCTGTGTCTGAATCAAAGTCCTCTCCTCTGTTCCTCTGTTTGACTTCCTGTGTCTGAGTCAAAGTCCTCTCCTCAGTTCCTCTGTTTGACTTCCTGTGTCTGAGTCAAAGTCCTCTCCTCTGTTCCTCTGTTTGACTTCCTGTGTCTGAATCAAAGTCCTCTCCTCTGTTCCTCTGTTTGACTTCCTGTGTCTGAGTCAAAGTCCTCTACTCTGTTCCTCTGTTTGACTTCCTGTGTCTGAGTCAAAGTCCTCTCCTCAGTTCCTCTGTTTGACTTCCTGTGTCTGAATCAAAGTCCTCTCCTCTGTTCCTCTGTTTGACTTCCTGTGTCTGAATCAAAGTCTTCTCCTCTGTTCCTCTGTTTGACTTCCTGTGTCTGAATCAAAGTCCTCTCCTCTGTTCCTCTGTTTGACTTCCTGTGTCTGAGTCAAAGTCCTCTCCTCTGTTCCTCTGTTTGACTTCCTGTGTCTGAATCAAAGTCCTCTCCTCTGTTCCTCTGTTTGACTTCCTGTGTCTGAATCAAAGTCCTCTCCTCTGTTCCTCTGTTTGACTTCCTGTGTCTGAATCAAAGTCCTCTCCTCTGTTCCTCTGTTTGACTTCCTGTGTCTGAGTCAAAGTCCTCTCCTCTGTTCCTCTGTTTGACTTCCTGTGTCTGAGTCAAAGTCCTCTCCTCTGTTCCTCTGTTTGACTTCCTGTGTCTGAGTCAAAGTCCTCTCTTCTGTTCCTCTGTTTGACTTCCTGTGTCTGAATCAAAGTCCTCTCCTCAGTTCCTCTGTTTGACTTCCTGTGTCTGAATCAAAGTCCTCTCCTCAGTTCCTCTGTTTGACTTCCTGTGTCTGAATCAAAGTCCTCTCCTCAGTTCCTCTGTTTGACTTCCTGTGTCTGAGTCCACTCTCCTCTTGTCGTCCCCAGCTGCTTGTGGAGTATGGGTACAACTGCCAGCGCAGCGCCACAACCCGTCTCTGTCTCAGGCTCCATATCCTCTGTAGCAGCGCCCCAGCATCCTCCTCCGCTTGAGAGTCTCCATGGCAACGGGGCGGTGAACAGCAGGCAGTCTCTCAGCATGAGCTCTTCCCAGACGGCGAAGATCCACAGCGGCAAGGCCAAGTCTATCATCACTAACAAGGTGGCGCCAGTCGTCATC